>NW_022196905.1:160476643-160481908 GCF_008632895.1 Mastomys coucha | reverse complement strand
TAAAATAAAAAAAAAAAAAAAGAATTTATCCATGTCTGCATGGGCTATGTACTGATCTCCAGACTAGATGACACTTCATATTGAGACTTTGTTTCAAAACAATATAATAATAATAATAATAATAATAATAATAATAATAATAATAATAAATAAATGTTATTTATTTATGTTTTCCTAGTTAAGTTTAAAAACTGTTATTCTTTCTTCTGGTCTATTCTTTACAGTTTCAGCTTTAAGTAAAATCTACTTTTCAAAATGTTATTTAGTCATTACTAAAGCAATTCAAAAATAAATCTTCATCAAGTTACAGTCCTTTTTGTCCATTTTCACAGTTCTTATGATGTATCTAAAGATGCACAAGCTTCCTATTGCTTTTATTTCAGTATAAAATGGGCTCTCTTATATATGTGTATAAATTAGAAGGTACCATAAAAGAAAACCTGCTTGCATATTTTCTATAGCTCATCTCTGGAGATACCATGACTTCCTTGTGAGTTGTAGTAATGAATACATTGATTCAATTACAATTTCTGTCTAGAAGCATGTGCCCAGCAACCATAAAGATGGCCTAGCAACAGGAAAGATGGCCTCCATTCAACTGTCTTGAACTCCATACAGTTTCTTGCTTATGCTGTCCTGGAAAACTAGATAGATGTCTCCTGTCTCTGGGACCATAATAGTAAGTGTTATTTGCTACTAATCATGTTGGAGACGTGCTAACCATGTGTTTACCTGCTCAGTGTAGCTCAGGTCTTTTCCTTATATGTATGTCAGGAACATAATCTTATGTATGAGCCACTAAGCCTGCGGTTTAATTGCTGAGCCCCTTCTACTGCAGACACTTTCATTTCACTTCCATTTCTCTCATTGGCTTGGTTTGGGTCCTTGTCAATGTCTTATTATGGATAACTGTCTCTTTCTTCTTCTAAGAATTTTTTATCCCTTATTTCACTCCCATCAATATCAGTTTCCAATAGCTCAGGGTAGAAATGTGGTGCATGTGGAAGAAGTGAAAAACAGTCTTTTCCATTAAGCCAGTCAACCCTTGGGGACGTTGGTTAACATGAAGATTTTCCTTAGGCTCTTATCTCAAGGAAGGCAATTGGCAACTTTGCTAATTACAGTCTTTATCTGTTTGCATATGTCTGCCCCTTGGGAATGCCTACGAGCAAATGTCAGAGGAAGAATCTTGCAGAGTGTGAGTGTTGTCTCCAAGGCTTTCCCCTCACGCTTTGGTGTAAACCTTCAAGATGATTTAGATCATGTTGGCACCCTAACTAGATGGAGATAGACTGTGCTCTGTTCTCTGTTTCATTCCATATGGCATCTAGAGTGAAAGATCAGGCCAGGGCTGGTGCCTGCTGTCTCATCTGAGGGTTCACTAGTCTCAAAGCAAGGAAAAGGAGAGGATGAATTGATTGGCAAACCCTCCTAGTTCTCTTCCCATACTTTCTTATTCATTTAAACATGAATAAGATAAGCTTACTCACTTTCCTTCTCACAAACACTAGTAGAAGATTTTTTTCCTCCAGTGATTGGGTGTGCCTCTAGTCATAGTGTCCTAGTTCAGAATGAGATCTTCTCACCAATAAATAATGGAGACCATATACCATTGGACATATTATATAACCCCCAGTGGCTCAGTGCTGGTAGGAATAGTACCAACTCCAACCACTGATTGTGATCCCTGGTGATCCCCAGTGATCTCACCAGATAGCATTTCCACTCATCAGCTGTGTTTCCGTACATCAAGATCTCTTGCCTCTATTCTTTTTTTTTTTCTCTTTACATCTGTTCATCAACTTAAGTTCCATCATGACATGATGCAACCCATGTGAAAGAGATAGAGCCTGTGAGAGACTGAACACAGATGATTATAAATCAGTCCCTCTAGAGTTACCCTGTAGAGTTTCTACTTAAGTCTGGACCACAGGATCAAGGCTTTCTACAGCTTTTCTGTGTAGAGATGCAGAAATGAGAGGAAGCAAGCTCTATCTTATGAAATATTTTGCATAAGAGGAACATTGTGAACTAGAGAGTCCCTACGGATACCAGGGACACATTCAAGTCTCCTAAATGCTGTCACTCTTCTCCCCACCTGTCAAACAGCAGTGATTTCTGTCTTAGTAAGATAAACTCTCAAAAAATCAATATTAATGTGGTGATAAGGAAGCTTTTATGCTTGAAATAAGATAGCATATATACCCTCAATGAGATCTGAGCTCAGCAAGCATGAGAATGCCTCTCAAGTTTGTGCCTACATCTTATGCAATGACTTCCTCACACAGCAAAGGAGACTTCAGTTTTCTTTATCTTTCTGTGATCAGACAGAAAGAAAGCCAGCTTCTTTTTGTGTGAAATAGAACTTTTGAATTCTCATTCAGACTATGATAATATATTGTTATTAAATTTGACAAATACTTTGATGCTATGTCAAATAGCAAAATTGAAGGAAGAAAATTTATGAAAAATCATGATGGACAATATTGGAATGATTTGTAATTTTCATAGCACATATATATTACATATATGTGCATATGTAATACATATTTAACATACTATGTATTTAAACAGAATTTAGAAAAGCTCACTGAGATTCACCAGACATTATTTCTGATATAGGAAACCATGTCCTCTTATACCTAAGCATTCATTTCGCAATTGGCAATGTGTTTGAGACTTTATGTGATTTTTAGTTGCCATTCCAGCTCCACCTTGAGTCACATAAAGGTATTTCTGCATCATTTACCAAGAGTTTTGAAGGTCATCCTGGAGGTCAAATCTAACTCCAAAAAAGAAGACAATAGAAAGGAATCTCATGCTAAATTGTTTCTGCATCATCTACAGAGGGTTCTAAAGGTCATCCTAGAGGTCAAATCTAACCCAGGCCATCCTAGAGGTCAGATATAACCCCCAAAGAGAAGAAAATACAGAGGAACCTTATGCTAGATGTAGCTTGGGGAGAGTCCATTGATTACATTGTCATTCTACCCACGTTTTGCAGTCCACACCTCACCTTTGTGACACAGCTAGAGGAAAAGCTAAGAATCACAGCCTGTATTGAAGAAGTTACACACTTGGTGATAATCCACAGTACAAATAAATGGCTGTTCACCTGAATCATGAGAAGCCCCTCCATATAAGAGTGTATCTTAGGGTTTCTATTGAAACACCATGGCCAAAACCAAATTAGAGAGGAAAAGTTTTATTTGACTTACACTTCTGCATTGTTGTACGTTTTTGAAGGAAGACAAGACAGAAACCCAAACAGTGCCATAACCTGGAGGCAGGAGCTGAGGCCATGGAAGGTACTGTTTATCAGCTGATTCACCATATCTTGCTCAGCCATCTTATTTATAGAATACAGCACCTATGTATAGAATACAGAGAAAATCCCAGGTATGGAACTACTCACAATGATGTGGACATTCTCTCATCAATCACTAATTAAGAAAATGCCCTACAGCTAGACATTATGGAAGCATTCATTTAACTGAGGTGTACTTTTTTCAGAAAATTCTATCTTGTGTCAAGTTGATATAAAACAATTGAACAGAGAGTGGATGGAGAAAATATGGGTACCTGAGTTCTGTATGTTTGTACACAAAAATTCAGAAATGATTAAATTATTTTGTAGAAACTGTTGCTTTCGGCAGCTATTGGGAACCTCTTAGAATGTAGCATTGTATGCTCTAAGATGAAGAACATTAACACATGTTGACAATAGTTGTAACATAAACTGTATGAGAAGTCTCTACCCACAGCATGTACTGTGCAATTTATGACAGCCATTGCCAGGAATCAAAAATACTTTATTCCACTTCTTGTCTTGCTAGTCAATGCCTGTAACAGAATAGGAGTTAAATATTTTATGTATCAATGTTTCAAATAACCAAATGTGTGAAATGATTTAACAGAATACCCCAAACTGATTAAATAGAAGATATATTTACATTTGTTGATTTATAAAATATATGTTGATACATTTTTAAATTTTTATTACTTTGTAAATTTATTCAGTGCAAGTAGATCAGTAGTCTGTAAAATTCAGATGTCACACTCAAATTGAAATAACTTTCTTTCTTCTCTTAGGAGTAGAGTTCATTCCAGTCCCAGAACACTGAAGGTTTTCCTGTAGGATTGCTAGTAATTATTGGGTTGGGTGGCCCTTTTGATGTCTAAACTCATGAGACCACACCATCCAATATAGCACACACTTTGCCTCCATGTCTTAAGAATCCTGGTATCATCACTTACTCAGTTCTACCAAACTAGTTGCTCTCAAGGACTTAGGTTTCAGAATCCACCTGCAGACATAAGACATCAATAAAGGGAGGTTCACCAAAACTAAAATAGTCTGTGGGATAGTGAAATGGTTCAGCTGGTGAAGAGGCATGTGCAGGCTTAACCATTTGAACTCAGAGTTGTCCTCTGATATAGCATGTATATATACCTACAGAGAAAAGATAGATAGATAGATAGATAGATAGATAGATAGATAGATAGATAGATAGATAGGTAGGTAGATAGATGATACAAAATAAACAAATTAAAAGTAAATAATTTAAAATTAGATTTTGTGTGGACTAACACATTCTTTTAAGTATAAGCTACAGAAATAAGCAAGGGATATAATAAAATAAAAGTCATTTTAGAACATTTATCAAACATATATATTCCTACTTAAAGATTGACCTTTGACTTAAAATTCATTTATATGCAATTAAAATTACTGCAATGATCTTAACTAAATCTTAGAAAATATTTTCTTCAAAAATAATAGCAATTATTCTTTTTGTTCATAAAGTTATATAAAAAGCTTCTCCTCATTAAAACTTTCTGTATTTCTGTAGTTCAAACAATACATGCATGCCTGGTCAGAACTTTGTTTTACTTCCCTTCCATCGACACAAAGCAGTTTGAGTCTCCCCCACCACCATCAACACAAATACTTAGGATGAATGTGTAGATCTATGAAGCAACATTGAGAAACTTTATTCATAGCAGTTCCAACATTACTGATAGTACTAATATGAAAACAAACATCTCTGTCCTGATGGCTACTGATCTCTAAGGATGTCTGAGCTACTCTTTAGTTTGTGTGGCAAATACATAGCACCTGTAGTCACTCCTGTGACTAAGATTTGGTGTTCAAGGAGACAGAAATGGATCGATTTGCGTTTTTTTACATGCTAATCACCAGTTGAGCCAGCACCATCTGTTGAAAATGCTGTCTTTTTTCCACTGTATGGTTTTAGCTCCTTT
>NW_022196905.1:160463895-160476370 GCF_008632895.1 Mastomys coucha | reverse complement strand
GGGAAAGGAGAAATCATATGACATGTAAATAAAGAAAATATCTAAGAAAAAAAAAAGAAAAAAAAAAAGATTTGGTGTTCTGTGGTCCTGAATCAGAATCACCATCATCAAATCAGCTCAGAGTGCCAAGAGGACAAAGAGTGCATTTCCATCCTCTCATCCAAGTTTATCTAACCTATGATGCAGATAGAGCCAATACATAGTGAGCAAAGCCAGACTCCCACTGTGATTAACTAGTAATGTTAAGTGGTAAGCATGATGCTCATAATGCAGGCAGAAAATTGTTGTATTTCAGCAGGATGAGTGCAGCATGAGCTAGGAAGGAGTGTTTGTGGGTGCTTAAGCATCAATCCTCACAGCTGGAATAATCCACTTGACTGAAGCTTAATCACCCTGGTTTCACACTGCTGTTAGGGCTTGCTGAAGTGCAGAGGGAAGATAGGAAGATTCTTTGTGCCTGTGTTCCTTCTTTCATCTTCTGCAACTTATTGAAAGCAGGTTATTAAGACCTCAGAGACAATTCCTAAAACTTCAGAATAATTTGTGTACATTTAATTTTACCCAGCTTCTATGTAATCACTGCAGTTGCCACACACACACAAAGTCTGGGTAAACCAGATGAGCCCAAGCATGGGGAGGGGAAGTGGTAAAAAACAAAGTCCAACCTCTGGATTAAGAATTGATGAAGGCTCTATCCGTTTGCCTAAGAATTTCATGAATTCATCATTTTTAATAGCTTAGTAGTATGCCATTGTGTAAATACACCAATTTTCTATTGGTAGAGTGGGTATTTCTATTGAAGAGTGGGTATAGAAAATTGGTTCTTTCCAGTTCCTGGCTATTATAAATAAGGGTGAACATAGTGGAGCATGTGTCCTTATTACATGTTGGAGCACCTTCTGGGTATATACCCAGGAGTGTATACCTGGGTCCTCAGGCAATACTGTGTCCAATTTTCTGAGGAACCACCAAATTGTCCTGAGTGAGGTAACCCAATTTCAAAAGAACACACATGGTATGCACTCACTGGTAAGAGGATATTAACCCCAAAGCTAAAAAAAAAGCCAGAATCCAATTCACAGACCACATGAAGCTCAATAAGAAGGAAGACCAAAGTGTGAGTGCTTCGGTCCTTCTAAGAAAGAGAACTAAATACTCACAGGAGCAAATATGGAGAAAAAGTGTTGAGCAAAGACTGAAGGAAAGGCCATCCAGAGACTGTACAACCTGGGGATTCATCCCATATACAGTTACCAAACCCAGACACTATTGTGGATGCCAAGAAGTGCATGCTGAAAGAAGCCTGATATGGCTGTCTCCTGAGAGGACCTGCCAGAGCCTTACAAATACAGAGGTAGATGTTTGCAGTCAACCATTGGACTGAGCGCAAGTTCCCCAATATGGGAGTTAGAGAAAGGACTGAAGGAGTTGAAGGGGTTTACAATTCCATAAAAAGAACAAGAATATTAACCAACCAGACCCCCCAGAACTCCTAGGGACTAAGCCATCAACAAAGGAGTACACATGGCTCCAGCTGCATATGTAGCAGAGGATGGCCTTGTCATGCATCAATGGGAGGAGAGGTCCTTAGTGCTATGAAGGCTTGAAGATGCCCCAGTGTAGGGGAATCGAGGGCAGAGAGGAGGGAGTGGGTGAGAGCATGGGTGGGTGAGTAGGTGGCTGGAGGAAAACCCTCATAGAAGCAGGGTGAGGGAGGATGTGATAGGGCGTTTCTGGGAGGGAGAGAAACAGGGAAAGGGGATAACATTTGAAATGTAAATAAAGAAAATATCCAATTAAAAAAGAGAAAAATAAAAATAATAAAAGAATTGATGAAGGCTGGATGAGGGAGAGATGGTTCCAAAAACCATGTGAATACCAACAGCTAAGTGTACTCATGGGTTTAAACATAATGGAGTGAAGTTGGAAAGTAAAGTTGTGGGGATGATAAGGAAGGACTTGTAGGGGAGGGAGTAGAGTGTGGATTAGATTTTAAAAAGTTCATGTATGAAATTCCTAGAAAATATAAAAAAAAACCTAATGCATTCCTGGCCAAAAACAGTGACCCGAAACTGTGACACCATGCTGTTCTCCATGTATCATCTCACTAATCTTTGTCTCTGTGAATGTGGCATGAGAATCTTGGGATATGCATGCTAATCTTCAGGCTCAGGATCCTTCAGGGTATCTGTTGAAGGTGATTGACAAGCAAGAGTCACACAGCT
Source organism: Mastomys coucha (assembly GCF_008632895.1). Classification (NCBI taxonomy): domain Eukaryota; kingdom Metazoa; phylum Chordata; class Mammalia; order Rodentia; family Muridae; genus Mastomys; species Mastomys coucha. The sequence goes on along the minus strand of NW_022196905.1, from coordinate 160,474,145 downwards.
GACTGCAATGGAAAAAGGGGGAAGTCTAACCCACACTCTTTGTAACTGTGTGCTCACATGCTGACATACATTTTAACTACACTTTCTACTGTTTATTATTATACGTTGTTTCATTCATTGTTGCTGCATGTCAGCTTAACATATTTTATTTCTATTGAGCAGAATTATGAAGTATTATTCAAGAAATGCATGTATAAGCTTAAAAACTACTCTTCAACTTAGATGAAAGTTATTTAAAATTAGTTCATATGAGCAAAAGGGGTAAGATTGATCTTCATACAACAGTATACCCTTGGCTAGGTACACATATTTCAATCTAGCAATGGTCTTTATTTTTCTTACTTTTTGTTTAACAATGATTTTATTAATACATTGAGAATTTCATATAATTTTGAAACATATTCACATCCTCTTCTTTTGCCCCTTTCATAACTATCTTTCATCCCTTCCCACCTGACTTTGAGTTTTTACATATATATGTATATATATACGAGAATATATATATATATATATATACATATACATATATATATATATATATATATATGAGACTATTAAGTCCAGTTTGTGTTATTAAGCTAGTCTTGAAAGGAGAGCCTGCCCTAGTGTGTAGTCAGCCTAGCATTGGGGTGGAAAGTATAAATGCACTCTATTTGATGCTAAGTACCCCTACAGAATCTTATTCTGTGATCTTGATCTTCTGAGGGTCTCTGTGTTAGTTGCCATTTATTCTAAAGGATAGCTTTCTTGATGTGGGTTGGTGGAGTATCTGATCAATGGCTATAGGAACATAGTCATTAGGAATCATTTTAATACTATTGCTGTTTGGCTGAATAATAATATGGTGTGATTTACAAGGAACTTTGATTCATTTAGCCACCAGATCTTGAACATATTAATGGTGCCAATCATGGCTTCCATCTCATAGAATGAGCCTTAAAACCAACAAGTGGTTGGTTATTCTTTTAACATCCATGTCACTATTGCACCAGAGAACTCACCTTTGCAGGAAAGTCATTGGTGGAGCTTTCACAGTTCACAGCTAATTAAGCCTGGGGATTACTTTTCTCCTCTGGAACTATATGTAGACATTTTCAGCATTGTGAATGCTAGCTAGTAGGAAGAAAGCTTCTAGGAGAGTACCAGCTTGATTTCTCTATGTTTTGTGACTCAACTATATATTGTATCTTCAGCACTAGAGTCTTACCATCAAATTCTGTAGTATAGCCAAGAATATTGACAAAGCTGGTAATGCGTGGTCATCTACATGACCAATTAGCTCACAATTCAAAAGAGGCAACTCAATTGGTACAATGGTTCTTATTCACCAGCTCGAGTTGACCTGCATGGTTGGGGTATTATCACCAAGTTGTAGAATAACTCCAGTAAACCTTTTATTTTTATATGTGTATTGGAAGATACTACAGTAATGGGTTTTCACGCAGTGTTTCAGAGAACATGCAACAGACTGACTTCAAATTTGCAAATATCCACCTGTTTCTCCATCCTGAGTGCTGGGATTAATGAATGAGCCACCATACCCAGCCCCCTACTGTGGATCTTTAAGCACAAGGGTTATTCTTCCTGAACCATTCTTCCTGCAACTTTGAAAGACTTATTTTAAAGATGTAGTAATATTACATATTTATATGTTTCTCTTAGAATAGTCAAAAGCTATTGGGACAATAGCATCAGCAATATTATTTTAGTCAGCCACCTTATCACTATTTTCAACCAATTGTGAGAGAATCTTTATTGATTATGGAAAGGGTTGACAGATGGAAGAAATAGAGAATGGCATTCATTATTTCCTTCAGTTACTTACTTCAAAATGAACTCTTCATGGAAGAACTTCAGTTAGAAAAAATCTGGAAATATTGTGATGCATTTCAAAGAGGAAACAAGGACAATAAGAAAATTAACAAAGCTACTGCCATGTAGATTTGGGAAGAAAGTATTCATTCCAGAATTAATTCTAAATTATTGTAAATGTTTTATCACAAAGAAATTGTTTTGATGAGAAAATGACTCCTACTAAGAAACAGTTTCCTATGCATGACAAATACGATTTTAAATTATTTTGCCCATGAGAAAACTCATTTGCATAATGGCCAAAAATCTTACCATTTGTCACAGAAAACCCATTAAAGAATATTTCTCAGAATTTGTCCCACAAACCACTTTCCAAGGGTCTCATGATAGTCTTCATTGTGGACTCTCTTCCAAATCCAGTCCTGAGAATAACTTAATGTACCTCCATTGCTCTTGATTTTTATCTAAAATTGTAATCTAGACTGTGGTTCCTCTGCATGTCTAGGTGTCTGGGAGATATATAGAGAAGGCAAATCGGCCTTAAATTAGGCTGCTTAAATATTTTCAATTTGCTAATGATGTTCTTGGTACCTACGGACCTCATCCCTGCAGTCAGAGGGGAGTCAGGGAGGAAAGGATCATGCATTGGAGGTGAAGCATATGCTCACGTTTGTTTGGTTATATGGGAAGTGAGAATTAAGACTTTGGGGACACATAGTTTTAAACCATGAGCAAATGGCAGGATTTAGCATGAGTTCCTGAGAATGGATAGCAGAATCTGATTCCATCTACAACACTATGAACTAACTAGTACCCTCAGAGCTCCCAGGGACTAAACCACCAACCAAAGAGCACACATGGTGGGACTCTTGGCTCCAGTTGCATAGGTAGCAGAGGATGGCCTAGTCGGTCATCAATGTGAGGAGAGGCCCTTGGTCCTGTGAAGGTTCCATGCCCCATTGTACTGGAATACCAGGGCCAGGAAGTGGGAGAGGGTGGGTTGATGAGCAGGGGGAAGGGGGAAGGAAGTGAGTTTTTTTTTTTCCCAGAGGGGAAACGGAAAGGGAATATCTTTGAAATGTAAATAAGGAAAATATCTAATTAAAAAAAAAAAGAGTGATTAGGCCATCCTCTGCTATACATATGCTGCTGGAGCCATGAGTCCCACCATGTCTACTTTTTGGTTGGTGGTTGAGACCCTGGAAGTTCTGAGGGTACTAGTTAGTTCATATTGTTGTTTGTCCTAAGGGGCTGCAAACCCTTCAGCTCCTTGGTTCCTTTCTCTAGCTCCTTCACTTGGGACCCTGTGCTCAATCCAACATATGGCTGCGAGCATCTACTTCTTTATTAATCGGGCACTGTCAGAGGATGAGAGGCCCTTGGTCCTGTGAAGGTTCTATGCCCCAGTGTATGGGAATGCCAAGGCCAGGAATCAGGGAGAGGGTGGGTTGTTGAGCAGGGGGAGGAGTGAGGGAACAGGGTTTTTAAATTTTTTTCTTTTTAAGTTTTTTCAGAGGGGAAACCAGGAAAGGAGATATCATATGTTATCTAAATAAAGAAAATATCTAATTAAAAAAAAGAGTGATGAGGCAGAGGGTGATGGCTTGAGAGTTCGGGGGTGGGGGGGCACAGGTTCTGGAGAGGGAGACAGCAAGTGAAGAGGCTATAGGAATGAGATATGGAAATCTGCTGTTTTCAAGTAGAGAGAGATTCCTGTGCATTGAGCAGCATTGATCTAGTTTGGCTGTTGCACACACAGGTCAAGGTTGTGGTGGTCACTGAGTGAAACTAGAAACCGAGAACAACCATTAGAAGAGCTATGAGGTTGCAACAGTTGGGGCTCTTATAGCCATCCTGTATGCGAGCCACTGGTGTGCAGTCAATGATTAATGAAACTAAAGTGATAAAAGTATTTGGCCAATTGTTATCTTCTGTATCCATTATGAAGTGCGATTACATAGAAGCTTTACGTGTAACAAATAATCGCTTTAAGAGCTACTGATGATTGAAAATTTATCCCAGACTCTAAAAGCATTCTCTTTTATTTTGCACTCTCCATAAATGGACATTTTTCTATGCTTAAGGGCATTTCAATTGAGATGGAATAGCATGCCAAAAATACACCATTAGAACTCATACTATTATGCAAATTCTGGTCACCATCCTAACAAAGATTTACCAGCCTTGAGAAGTTTTTAATTAATTTTCTGTGCATGTTAAAAAGGAGGTGAGTAAATGGAAAAGCCAGGTTGTATCTACACAAATACCTTTACCTTCCTCTTAACCGCAGCCTTTTAACTGGATTCTGAGTCCAATGTGCATGTGCTTCAATGAACAGCCCACTCTTTTGGAACTTGAACAGGAATCATGCTCCACTGCCCCTACCGAGTGGGACATGACTTGAGAGTATGCTAAATTTCTTAGAGTGTCCAAGGAAGGACTGTCAACGTGGCCAAACCCATAGCCTGGGTATCATTACTGAAAACATGGAAGGCAGAGCAAAATGACTCCACAAATCTGTCCCCTCACCTCAAGATTTGAGACATGATGAGCTAGCATGTACTTGAGTTTAGGCGTGTACACACACACACACACACACACACACACACACACACACACAAAATTAAGTAAAATTAAAAACCAAATAAATGTAAAACATTTTTAAAAATTCCCAAGGACAAATAATCTTTTCCTTTGTAAATGTTCTCAGCAGGTAGAAAGAAATTAATTTTTAAACTGTTTTATGAATCTCACAAAAATACTCAAGAAAAAGTAGAGAAATGGCATTTTATATATTATACTAACTCAAAACTTTTAAATTTGGAAATAAGTTGCAGTCTCACTATATGCAAAGTGTAATTCCATAAAATTACAATGATTACAAAAAAGAACATCTTGTATAATTATAGATTACAGAAAAACTTAATTAAATAGAATGTTAATTAACAGATATAATTTTCCACTCACTTAAAGTTATATAAATATCACCTGTTATAGTAACATATGTACTATTGAAAACATTTATATTGTTTTAATTCTATAATTCCAAAGCAATTCAATGACAGGTAAATATATCACTTTTTCATCACAATCATGACAATTAGAACAACTAGATAGCAAGTTAAATTGAGGCATAAATTGAAGAAAATCAAAATCATTGGGGATGTGGAATCCTCCATGGGAGGGTAGTTTACATCACACAATATGGCAAGTGTTAAAGATTGTGATTTTCAATTTATTAATCATGAGTGGAATGGCACTATGGTATGCAGTTATTGGATATCAATACCTACGTGTCTCTCCAGTGTCCACTAAATGACTGCCTGTCTATGTCAGCCAAGTTGCTTCCTGTGACATGTTTTGACTTCTCTTGTATCTCTATCTAAATTACACTGACTGGTTTCCCTATTATTATCCCAAGTCTACCCAGGACAGGGAACACATCTTACCCTCTGTATTAGCCACTCCTTCAATATTTTCCTGTGAGTGTTGGTCTGTGTGGCTGCCAGAGTAGTCTCACAGCAGACACTAAGTCATTATGAGAGCTGTCCACTGGGTATCTCACAAGTGCTGCCAAAGCCAGATTTATCACATCCTTTTTCTGCCTCCTCTATCCAGCATAAAAGGCTCACATTAAAATAAAATCAGCCCCGTCAGAGTACCAGCATAGGGTTCTGCATCATCCCTTACTGACATGTAGGGACGAGTTCCCATGGAGAGCAGAGACCTCCATCCATCCTTAGTTCCTTTGTTCTCTTTCATTCTGTATTCCCAAGAGTTGTAGACGTGCCTGGGTCTGCCATGACATTTAACAGCCCTCCAGCTCTGCCTCACTGTGCACTGTCCTTTCTAGTATGCTCCTTTTCTTATATTGTCTTTCCTCGTGCCTGCTTGTCTACACAAGTTACAAGTAAATCTTCTGTGAAATCTCTCTGACCCACCCAGTCCAGGAAGAGGTAGCCACACCTTCTCCAGTGACCTTCATCTTTTTTTTCTTCTTTTTTTCCTTCTTTTATTGTACTAATCATTTTATTAGTTTACATTTCAAAAGATATTCCCCATACCTGTTTTCCCTCCACAAACACACCCAAGCCATCCCCAGTCTTCATTCTCCCTCCCCTCCCATTGATGCCAGATGAGGCCATCCTCTGCTACATATGTATCTGGAGCCATGGAGATCCCTCCATGTGTACTGTTTGGTTGTTGGCTTAGTCCTTGGAAGCTCTTGGTGGTCCAGTTAGTTGATATTGTTCTTCCTGTAGGTTTACAATCTCTTCAGCTCCTACAGTCTTTCCCCTAGCTCTTCCATTGGACTCTCTGTGCTTAGTCGGAAGGTTGGCTGAGTAACTGCAACTTTTAACCTAGTATTTTCTTAGTGGATAATCCTATTGGTTTGGGATTATCTAATGTTATTTTTATATGATTATCTAAGCAATTCCAAATTATTTTTTATACCATTACTTAATGTAATAGTATATTAAAAGCAGTGCTACACAGAGAGCTGAAACAAAGGGAGCCCTTAGAGCTTATGGTTTTAGATCTTGAGGTACTAAATGCAAAGCTCAGAGCAGAACAGTACATTGTGATTGTTCCTATTGGGGCTATGACTGACAGCAAGTACCAGGGTAAAATGTTCATGCTCATACACATATCCAGTACTGTGTAACAGCAGTCAGCATGTTTATATAGTTCAAGACAGTCTGTAAACACCACTCAACCAGGAAACAATGTATGAAATTGAATTCTACAGAGAACACATGGGTCAATATTAAAATGTAAAATTATATTGCTATCCCTACCCCCTCTTTCTCTCTATTTTTTTCTGAGACAGATTTTCACTATATTGCACTATATAAAGCTGGTCTGGAACTCATTTCATAAGTCAGGCAGCCTCAAACACATAAAGACCCACCTGCTTCTGCTTCCCAAGTGCTGAGATCAAAGGGATTCACCAATATCACTTGCTATTAATAAGACAAAAGAAAAGCAAATAATTTATAAAAAATAATATATTTGAAACTTGCATATTATCAGCATCTCCAAGCATATAAAGAAAAGTCATATGAGCAAGCAACAGAAGTCCTGAAGTACAGAGGCACAGAGATAGCTCAATGGTTAAGAACACCTACTGCTCTAACAGAGTACCCTTGTTTCCTTCCCAGTTCCCACAATGGTGGGTTGTCACCACCTGTAACTCTAGCTTCAGGAGATCTGATGCTCTCTTCTAGCCTCTATAGGCATTGTATTACATGATGCAATACATACAAGCAAACAAAGCTATATAAGCATTTTCGTTTTAAAATAGTCATTTCTTGTGTTCTTAAAAGATATTTTTATATTTTTTAAAAAATTATAGGAGTCTAAAACTTTGACCTACACACATTAACAATATATAAATTTACTTTGGCTATCATATTTATTCTTAGTGTACATTATTATTTTTTAAGAATGCATCGCATGTTGTACACTAGAAAAAGCTCAATTAGGATTCTTTAGAGATTAAGGTTCAAATATAATTAATCTAAAGTACTCTTACATCTTACAAATATTGAATGAAGTTCTAGTATTGAAAATGTTCGTGCTTTAAATAATTTGCTTTAAGAATGATGAATCTATTTACCTATCTCTTTCCCAGAACCCCAGATCATAGCAACTTCCATGGCCAGCATAGCTTCTCTATGCTAGGAAGGAAAACTCTGGGTTGGATGATTGGAAATAGTTAATAGGGAGTTTCCTACTCTCACTCCTCTCTACAAATAGAATAAATAATAGTTAAAAGTAAAATCCCTTTTCTCTGCAAAAAGAAATGCCACATTCTTGTAATTGTAGCCATTTAAGGTTCAAAGCTACACAACCTATATTTGTGTTTCTACAAAAGCAAAAAGAGAAACAAATAAAAAATGTGATTAAAATGCCCAGTAAAACACATGAACATAGTTATACTCTGAGATCAGAAAGTATGTGAGTGTTTGTGAATCCACACAGAAAATATCCTAGTGTTTGTTGATTCAGACTGCTGGATCCTGGTGGCAGAGTGGTGAATCAAATCAAAGTCATGTAGGTTAAACTCCACGGTAGCATGGCTGCCACTTTCTACAAATTGTTTGAACAATGATTTACCAAAACTCAAAAAAATTCCTCATATTCTTTGGTAACTTGAAGATATATATAAGTTTTCCCAAGTTGACAGCTAAACACCTTATTTTTTTTTGCCATTGTAATTCCACTTTAGAAAGTATATATTTGTGATCATAGTCTTTCATTATGCAATCCTGGAGTTATTTTTTTCAGAGTCTATGCATCATGAAGACACATGCCTAGTCTATTAAAGTGGAGTGGATATAGTTATAGTGCTAAGAATAATTAGATAGTGATCAAGAGCATGGTAAGCAAGCCTCATGTTACTGTGCACATACAAAACATGGGCTGTGTGGGCCAGAGCTCTTCTGTCCCATTGGGCTCTTCCTCAATCTACACACAGCTACCGAAGGTGGCTCCCTCACTCTGCTCATTAAAATAAGCTCAACTCTGAAAAGCCACTCCTCCACATAGGAAATACTACAGGCATTTCTGCAAAGTAAGGAGTGCTAGATATGGCTATCAGTGCTCCTTGTCTATGCAGGTTTTGTTCTGTTTCCTTGCATAAATGATAATGTGTGCACTTGTGAGCTGCATCTCCACCATGACCACTGCTGAAGTCCCCACTGGTCTTTTTCATGAACAGATCTAAGCCATAAAGAAACCCCCTTCAAATTTCCAAGGGGCACTCATTTTTATGGTTTAATAATGATCACATATGACTTTGAATTCATTTGGAAATAGAGAGGCAAATTTATCAACAAGACAGCCTTTTTTTTCTTTCTTCCTTTCTTCCTTCCTTCCTTTCTTTCTTTTTTTCTTTCTTTCTTTCTTTTTTCTTTATTTCTTTTTTTTTCTCCATTTGTGTATGCATGTAAATTGAGCCAGTGTGCATATGTAGACATCAGAAGACAATTTGTACCAGCTCTATATATCCAATATGTTGTCATATTTGGCAACAAGTTTCTTTACCCATGAGCCATCTTGCCATCTTAAGAGACATAATTTTAAACACACACACACACACACACACACACACACACACACTTATCATTACATCTAAAAAGACACTTTATTGTTGAAAACAATTTAATTAGAATTTTAATCTGTTAGAAGGAATAAATATGTAGATGTATCAAGAAGTTGCCAACAACAAAAAGATGACAGTTTCAGATCTGGCCACATGGTTATTTTTCATGGAGACTGACCAATAGAATGTCAGTCTCTTTCTTTTCTCTGTCACCTCTCGTTTCTCATTAAAGGAAACATGGACAGACCCAGAAAGATTGTTTTTATTAAAGGCTTTACACAGCCTTGAAATGAAAGATAAAAGCTCTCTGGCACTTCACAATGGACAGGAGAATCAATGTGCAGTAAGAGGTGGCACCTGTTCACTGGCTTGTAAAGAATACAGCCTGTTTAAAGCAATGGAAGCTAGCTTCATAGAATTCAAATGCATGACCAATTTAGGAGAGTTCAGCCAACTCTTAGTGAACACCTGTGCTCCAGCCCATCCATTCTGGTGCGGAAGATGTTGTTTCCCATGTACACATGCATGCAAAACAGTCTCACCGTATAGCCATCAAGCAATAAAAGTGAAATGCCATCAGATTCTCTCCAATCCTGGGTATAGTGTTAAATCCTTTTCATAGCTCTGAGAAGAGAGTACCCAAGCATATAAAATCCGGATCCTCTAAAGAGGGTCTTGACTTTGGCACTATGCACAAGGGGGCAAAGCAGATAGAGGGGTTTGACTTAAAAGTTAATGAAACTTTAAAATCAAACTTCAGCTTGCTAGTAATTCTCCAAGAGGGAATACTTCTCAAGCAAGAAACTGGAGTGAATACAGTATGAAGCAAGTCATGAAAACCATATTTAAAATGTCTGAAAATCATCCATTGGCCCTGGGACTGTCAGGTACTTCTCCACCGCCTGCAAAAAGCTGGGGTGATTTTGATGCTGATACTGAAATATCCCACTTTCAGGTGTGGGAGAATTCTGACTATACACGTAGGTAAAGAAGAAGCAGCCATAGAAAGGGTGAAGCCAGCTAAGCAGAGCTAGCTTCAGTTTATCATTTTATTCAATAAGATGCAAGTGCTAGGCATTTAGAGAGGACAAATTAATTTGGCTTTGAAAATTATTTTAATTTTTTTGGTAAGAGAGTGAATATGTAGAAAATTAACCTGATAAGTGAATATCATATCTGATACCCCCCCATATCTATACAGGAAAGGACTGAAACCTGATGGTGAAAGTTGGAGCATTGGATTTTAATTAACTTTAGTTTATCTATGTTCCACAAATCATTCTTCTCATTGTTTAGGTAGTTGAAGTTTTTTCTTTTGTTTTTTTCTTTC
>NW_022196905.1:160454605-160463885 GCF_008632895.1 Mastomys coucha | reverse complement strand
AATATCCACTGTATGGCTCTTAAGTATTTGTTTATTTATTTTTATTTATTTATTTTACTTTCCTAGAATCAAAAATTCTCACGATAGAAATAGCTAGTTACTTTATGGTAGCGATGGACAGGGTCATCTGTTACCCTCTGATTTCAGTTTTTCCCTGCAGAAGTTCAGGTAGGATTATTGGTGCTGTCTTGACAGCTGTAGTGGCTGTTGAACACTGTCAACTTGAGAGCACAACCTGAGGAGGTAGGCTCAATTGACATGGGAAGACTCATCTTAATTGTATGGCCATGAAGAAAGCAAGCAGCTCAGCAGCATGTGTTCAGTGCATTGTGCTTTCTGATTATGGATGCCATGTGACCAGCTTCTTGAAGCTCCTCTAGGCTTGACTTCCCTGCTGCAAAGATTGTACCTCTAGCTAGGAGTTAAAATCAATCTTTCCTCCCTTATGTTGCCTCAAGGGGTATTCTGTTGTAATAGTAGGCAGAGAAATGACAAAAATGGCTGTGTTTCTTCAATTGTCTTCAAGATGTCCTGTGCATCCCACAACCCCCTTTTAGGATCAGATTTCATGGTGTGTACTCTGTATTTGAAAGTCTGCACCTTAGTTCCTTGAATGGTTGCAGGAGATGGACTTCCTTTGTTTCTTCAAACACTGCTTCATCAGTTGGTTCTCTTCACTCCAATCTTCAAATCCATTTTTGGTATACCAAGTCTCTTTTACAACATTTTTCACTTACCATTCTTTTCTCTACCTCAAACACTTTGTTGGCTTTTGTCTAGTTCCCTAATCCTCTCTTCAGCCTTGTCTAAAGCAAAGGAATTAAATTTCCAATTGCCTTTTAAAATGGCATAATGTCTATTTTTAATTTTTGACAGACTGGAAGTCTACATTACTGATATTCTTTATAGTACCTTCCCTTATTTTAACATATAGTCAGGATTATTCCACTATAATTTTAGAATATAACTTTTAGGAAAATAATAGAATATCTTGACTCATAGTGATTTTAAGATAAATTTCTGATGTATGCCATATCTTGACTGTCTTGACTTTCGCCCTGGCTCATTTTTCTCCTGGCTTTAGTCATCCTTTCCTACCATGCCTGTTAACTTCCATTGACAGTGTCATGTTTTGCATAGTATCCCATAAATATAACTGGAGACTGATTGAGGTTACAATTCACTCTTCAAAGAGAATCATCTGTACTCAGGGTGGGTGGATTCCTTACCCTTAACAACTCCATCTGTTTAGAGATGGGTGCCAATCCCCTCCAGCTGCAATCTTCCTAAGTGCCACCCTTCCAGGAAGCAGGCCATTTTGGGTGTGGCCCTCTCACCCCTCCATTCTTGTTTTCTACACCCTCTCCTTCTTAATCCCCACAGTAAGAATGCAGACTCCTGCTTCCTGGCCCTGGCATTGCCCTATGTAGGATGAACTTGGCCATCAGTGGAAATCTGGGGAAGTACCTAATTAAAATAAGTATCACCCCCTCCCCCAAAAAATAAGAATGCAGAGACTCTGTGTAGCTTGAATCTTTACTACTTGAGAGATGTTGGGAGGTGAGGCTGTGCTGTTGGGCTTCTCTCTGCATCCTTGCTGGCCATAGCTTTGGCTCATTGTCTTCCTTTGAATGTCTTAACAACCCTCCCATGCCTTCAAAGCAATTACTATTATCTTTACTTCTATTTGCATGGCGTTCTTAATTTTCCCAGCAGGAGGCTTGGTTTGATAACAAGCTTTCCCCTCATAACTTGAAGAAACACGTCTTGAGTGATGCCTACTATTGTGCATGCCGATCAGGTGCACACTATGCTCTAAGCCTCCTCTTTGCAGTTCTCATTGAATCCTGCTATGTAGGGTCATTTCCCAGCACAGCTCATAGAACAAGTCAGCAGGGACATAGAAGTGAAATTCTCAGCTACCCTTTCCATGTGTGTCCTCCACACTTCCTACTGAGAACTCCAAATCTATTCCATCCCTTCTCTTCCTCGTCACTTCGATGATTCTGAGATTTCTCTGGCACTTACCAGAGGTGCCAATCTGTAGGCATCTACCTGCAAACATCCTCAGCTGAACCTGTCCCACTGACTCTTCTGTGGTATAGGCTGATGCTACATTTGTAGCAACCTGGAATTTTTGTATTCAAGTTCACACATTTATATCCACTCAGTAATCCAGGCCTTCTAGGCCATCTGCTCAGAGACAGTGGTTCATATTTCTTCCCTTAAACTCTCTGCTCTGCAATTGCATTCCTGGTTTAAAGTGACCGTGCACTGATAATGTTCTGGAATCTGCTGTAACCACTCCATGTTTCTGTTCTTACTTGGGGTCAAACGTGATATGATGCAAATCTTTTACAACTAACTCTTTGAAATCTGAGAATCAGTTTCTAATCAGTACTTCCATCTTTGGAGTCCTAATCAAACATGAAATATTTTCATGATGCTTGATTCAATGTTATATGTTTTAATTAAACATAGATTCCTTAGATATTCCTCTATAAAAGAATATCTCATATTAGAAAGTCATTAGGCTTAAAAGTTAGAAAATACTGCTGAAAAGATCTGCTGAGATCAAAACCCATACGTTTGAGTCATATCTTCAAAATATGTCTTAAAAATGTGTATTTGGTGACAATAAAATTTAATTATGAATGTTTTACCACTGTCCCCCATAATTCTCTTCTTTATAAAAATATACAATTTTGAAATGCCTATATTATTAACTTTAATAAACTTTTAATTTATGAATTAATTTTGACTTTTGACTTTTACTAAGTGTCTTAGTCAGGGTTTCTATTCCTGCACAAACATCATGACCAAGAAACAAGTTGGGGAGGAAAGGGCTTATTCAGCTTACACTTCCACCTTGCTGTTTATCACAAAGGAAGTCAGGACTGGAACTCAAGCAGGTCAGAAAGCAGGAACTGATGCAGAGACCATGGAGTGATGTTTCTTACTGGCTTGCCTCTCCTGGCTTGTTCAGTCTGCTCTCTTATAGAACCCAAGACCTCCAGCCCAGGGATGGCACCACCCACAAGGGACCCTACCCCCTTGATCACTAATTGAGAAAATGCCCCATGGCTGGACCTCATGGAGGCACTTCCCCAACTGAAGCTCCCTTCTGTGATAACTCCAGCCTGTGTCAAGTTGACACACAAAACCAGCCAGAACACTAAGTCAACTTTTTAACAGAATTTGTGATCATGCACACACACACACACACACACACACACACACACGCATACATACATATACAAACACACACACACCATTGTAAAACCATCTTTATTACAATCAGTAACAAAAATAGTGGAGTACACTAGTGGAGTAGACTTGAAGTTACCATCCCACCTTCACACACATGCATGCACACCTCTCCCTATGAACACACACAATATACAGATATAAATGCACATAAAATATTAAGGGAAATATTTGAGTAGAAATATTATTTTGAGTTTCACTGTGTCCTCCCAGTAGACCATCTGCTTATGAGAATTTTATTAAAGCCCAGCTCTGAAGTCAAGAGCCTATGATCTCTGGACATGCAGGTGTCATGTGGAGTCCAGATCGTCTCACTTTGGGTACCCCACACAATGTTGTCTGGGCTACCCAAATTCTTACTCAGTAAAATCTTTGTATTCAGGGCCAGCTGTGATACAGGAGATATGCAAAATCAAGGATGTGGTTTTAGTTACAAATCCTTTCTTTGAATGAATGTTCAAGAGAATGCATTTGGAGAGGAGAATGGTGCATGCTGAATCTCCATGGGGTGCAGTATTGATGCTTTTAAGGACTGCTTGTTCCCCCTTAGTGTGTGTGGACATGTTCTGACATGAATCATTCATGGACGTGTGAATATTAATGTTCTTCAAAGAGATTGGATTCAACTGCAGGAAGTAGAAATTTTAAGGCTGTAGGAATGTCTGAACTCTCACAGGCAGGAGCAGAGGAGACAAGAAGGGAGGTAATGTACTTTTTCATCTCTGTTTAGGGGCTGGAGCAGGTGGGTGTATGTTCGCTAAACAAACATGCACTTTGAGGCAGAATTGCCCTGTTGCAGGAAACATATTTATTTAGTATTGTGTCCCATTTTCACCTGTGTCTGTGTCTGTGTGTGTGTGTGTGAGCGTGTATGCTTTCCTCATTCAGTGGAAAGCATCTTAACCTGAAAAAACATTCTGCTTGCACATCTGTATGATTTAAAGACTTATGCCACAGCCTAAGGTGGTCATTGTGAAGTTAGGGGCCTCATCATGACACAATTGTAGATCCTTTCAGATAATAGCCAGAAGTCACCTGGATTGATTGCTCTTTCAGTCTTCAGTCTTACTTTGTCTTTGAAACATTTAAAGGGAAATATACCTTCTATAAATAAGAAAATAAACATCACTGCAAGAGAAAACAGAGGAATAGTATAAAGATTAGCTTACAGTAGATGCACATTATGCAGAAAAACACATATTATTACATAATCTTTGCTGACTTTCATAATAATCAAAACAATATTAAAGAAATAAAAATTCAAGATCTGGTATGTGTCACCATGGAGATGGGTCCTCACTGTGTTTATTGGATTAAGAAAGACTTAGCTGGGAGATTTGGGGATTTACACTTGCATAAATCTAAATAATAATCCTATTATGCTTTGAAAAAATCTTTAATCATACTGAAACAAGTAAGTAAAATTGTGGGAAATGCATGAACTAAAACTAGATTGTTTTAGGCATTAATGTTTAAATCAATTTGTGTAAGTATCTTAATATCATTTAATTACAATGTACATGGAGACACAGTAACACATACTCTAAAGAACTGAGATAAATTTTGGAAGGGGATTTTCTAACTTCCATCTATAGTTTTTATAGTTAGAAAAATATGCATAGCAATTTCTTTTCTCATTCATTAAAATATATACTGAATAATATGTGTGTGTGTGTATGTGTATAAATTTTACAAAGAGAGAGGAGGTAAAAGAAAGAGCCCAACACACCAGCCAGACCAACATCCAAACAAATCCCATATGTCCCATGTTCTTGGAGTTCAAGTGGGAAATTGTGGATAAGAAACCCCACATGAATCAATAGGCACTTTACAGTCAAGGTACAGCTGTGGGAGCATTCATTAAGAAGAGAATTTAATCAGTGTAAGGGATAAGAGAAGGCTTGGCAGTGTTCCTTCTTTCTCTCACTGGGGAATGGGCAGGACTAAAATTGAGGGGAAAGCTATAGATCATGCCCTTGGCCAGAGGAAATCTGGTGCTGATGCAGAGACTATGTGTGTATCCTAGGAACACATTCAGGAGGAGATTAAAGCTAGAGAGTTGGGAAGGAGATAGTACACACAGAGCTCCAGGGACAACTGCATGCTCAGACATCACTCTAAGGGGACCAGGATGGAAATACGGGGAAATCACAGTGGTCACATAGTCTCCACAATCAAGAGCTAATGGTGATAGGGTATGGATGTTAAAAGACCTTGGTGAATGACAGCACCTTGGCATCCATTCATATACAAGGGCAAGTGGCAGCTGCCAGGACCAATTCATAAGCATTTGGTAGCTCACTCCAAATACCAGGAAGAGAAGGAAATATTCTGATCTTTTGGCGATGTTCATCAGTTACATATTTTAAACCTGAGCAACCCTTTAATTTACGCAATTATACATCATTTGGCAATGGAGACAAACTAGTTCCCAACAGTCCATCTATGTGTCTCATTCCAAATATTCAGATCCTGATGGAGGCAGCTTAAGCATCTATGGTGCTGGATGACAAAGGGCAGGCTCTTGCGTGGATTCTAGATGTTCCTGTGAAATCAGAATTTGGTTCTGCAATGGTGTTCTGAGAAGTGAAATGTCCTGCCCAGAGGCCCCTGTACAGATAAGCACAGTGGGGAGGGCTCTGTAGGCAAAGCATCTTTTCTAAAATCCCCCTTCCTTTCCCTACCTCAACCTTAATACATGAGAGAATAACATCAAGGAGAAGAAAAAGGCAGCCAAGCCCATTATGTATAGAATTAATGAGAATACATGAAACCCATTTCTCATAAGAATGGTAACTGTACAAGGAGAATGCCAGAGTCATGGTATAGCTCATTTAAGAGGATCTTCCTTACTTGAAGCTCATTCATGGTTGTCAGTGTTCTGTAGGGTCTTCATGTTTACTGACTAAAATGATGAACTGCGAGCATAGAAGTGAGTGAGTGCACATCTGCTCAATCCAGTCTCAAAGTAAATAACAAGGGCAATTTAATAAATTGGTTTCTCATTTTCCTTGTGGTTATTGAGAGAACACACTATTACAAGTAAAATCATTAGGAATAGTTCATGATATTGCCCATTTAGAAACCTGGGTTAAATTTGCTTTCATTATTTTATCATGGAGAAGAGACATCAGGAAGCATTTGGGGTCACAAGGCACATGAATGTTGCTCCTATTCTCAGTGGTCCAGCTCAGAGACTTCTAGTCACAGCCTAGTTGTGCATTACCCCTCCCTTTCTCAGGATCAAGATGTGCCACTCTGGCTACTCAGAAAACAAGTAGCCTTTATGACACAATCCAAACCCTAGCTCGTAGGATCCTGGGCAAAGCTCCCATGATTCCTTTGAGAACTATCAAATCAGCCCAACACAATGTATCTCAGTATGCAGATGAGTTTTAATATGTGCTTCTACCTTATGCCTGCCTAGTCCAAACACCTCTGCTTTACAGAGGGTATGTTGCAAGCAGGGGATCAGAATGAGCCAGGATCCCACATTGGCAAGCCACTCAGCTCAAAGTGAGGGAGAGGAATCTCAGTTAGGTGGCAATAAAAGTATAATTTCAGGTCATCAAAGAGTTGAACTCATTAAAAAACAAAAAGGATGGAAGTTCTTACTAAGCACATTTACAAAAAGGGAGAACTGATGGTAAATGCTAATTAGGCAGTGCTGGCTCACGTTTGCTTCCTTTCTGGTACATGATAATTTTATGACCAGCGGTATTTTAATATAGGTTCAAAGTAGTTCATACACATCATTAATAGCTAAAATGTGTGTGACATTCATATCTGACCAAGAGTCTCCATCCCTCATGAGGACTGAAGAGGGCATGATCTTACAATAATTGCAGAGGACTCTCTTCATGGGCCAGTAAATCTCAATTTAGCAACTAATTCTGGTCCCTAATTAGACAAAAAAAAAAATCATTTATACATTTTATTTGAAGATTTTAAGTTTGTGATGGGAAAACCAGTGTATCAAACTCTTCTAAATTGGGTGGAGCTTCAAAGCTCACTCCCACAGTGACCCACTTCCTCCAATAAGGCCACATCCACTCCAACAATGCCTCACCTCCAAATAGTGTCACTCCCTGGGCCAAGTATATTCAAACCACCAGAGGTCGCGTGTCCAGTCCTCATCTAGGCTACCACTCCTGCCACCTAGGCTTAAGCAGAGCAAAGTCTCTTCACAGTCAGAGTATCTGGTTGTTGTTTGTCCAGAACATCGAAGGGCTTTAAAAGCAGTGTTGTTCAGATGTAGAGGCTCACAGCCATCCATCGAACTGAGTGCAGGGTCCCCAGTGAAGGAATTAGAGAAAAGGCCAATGGAGCTGAGGGGTTTGTAGCCCCTTAGGACGAACAACAACATGATCTAACTAGTACCCTCGGAGCTCCCAGGGTCTCAACCACCAACCAAGGACTGCACATAGAGGGGTCTGATTGTTCAAGCAGCATGTGTATGGTAGAGGATTGCAAAATCGATCATCAATAGGAGGAGAGGACCTCGGCCCTGTGAAGGTTCTGTGCCCCAGTGTAGGGGAATGCCAGGGCCAGAAAGTGGGAGAGGGCAGGGTGGCAGGCATGGGGAGGGGGGAGGCAACAGGGGTTTGTTTTTGTTTGTTTTTTTGTTTTTTGGAGGGGAAACTGGGAATGGAGAAATTTACATGTAAATAAAGAAAATATCTAAAATAAAAAAAAAGGAAAAAAAAAGCAGTGTTGTTACAACTGCAGGTCACACAATTAAGCATCATGGGCTCCTGCAATTAATTTCTCAGCTATTCAGAGATCTGAAATAATACAAATAAATGAGAGAATACAAATGCTCTTGCAAACATCTGCATGGTGCTCTGACTGGAATCCTGATAAAGAGTTCCATATCTAAAACCACATATATGTTTAAGTGTGTTTATTTACTTACTGTCTGTATGATGTTTGTATATGTATGTTGGTATATGCATGCGAATGTTTGCATATGAACTTGTAAGAGTGGGTTATATCCTTTCACCATGTAGGTTCTAGGGCTCAAACTCCAGTCCTCGGATTGGTAGCAAGCACCTTTGCTTGCTAAGCCATCACACAAGCCTCAGGCATTGTATATTTAAACAATGGTTATTATCCTTTAACATATTTTAACTTTACTTACATGTTTATGAGTATTTTGCCTTCCATGCATATCTGAGTACCATATGCATGTTTGATACCTGAAGAGTGGAGGCATATAGGAAAGGTTGAAGACTGAAGAGTGTGTTTGATCCTCACAATTGGATTTATAGATGATTTTGTGCCTCTGTACTGGGAATTGAACCTGTGTCATTTGCAAGTGCAGCCTGGGCTTTTAATCTCCAGCTCCTAAAAGAGAGCTTTTGTCATAAGTATACTTCTAGTAACCAGTTACCACAGTTCCTAAGACAAAAAGCTTCAGAACCCTGTTCTCATTTCTGTGGATCCCTCAAATAATGCCTTGCCAGAAACAATTTGAGTATTACTATTTCTCTACACTTATATTTCTTATTTTTCTCAAACTTTCAGGCTAGTCAATGACTTTGAAAGGAGTGATTGCTCATTCATTCAGTCAGACTCAGAAACTAGTTCTTAGAAACAAAAAATTAAACTTTCAAAACATTTTATTGTACTAACACAAATTTTGTTTATATAGAAAAATCTGGTATATAAATTGTGTATTTCCACCCAAAATATCTGCTATAGATGTTTGATATATACTATAAAAATAAATTTTATATAGTATCTATATTTATGAATTTCCTATACTTGCTCTCAAGAAATATTATATCTTTTAACAGTAACTTTTTGGATAACTGTATTTAAAAAGAATTAAATTAATATCACAGATTTTACTACTCTTGCTTCACTTTTGCCCTCTTGTTCTTTCCTTCTAGATCCTGCTCTGTCCAGTCCTAGCCCTTCCCCTCCCTTCCCCATTCCCTTACTCCTCTCTCCACATGCTCATGGCCAGCCTCTACTTCTCTCTCTCTCTCTCCCTCCCCCACCCTCTCTC
>NW_022196905.1:160450721-160454595 GCF_008632895.1 Mastomys coucha | reverse complement strand
CTCTCTCTCTCTCTCTCTCTCTCTGCCTCTACTACTCTCTTGACTTCCCTCCCAATGCCCTGAATAAATTCTATTCTATACTAGAAAAAACAAAAAAGAACAGATTTCACCAAACCCTTCCTATATGCAAATTGTATCTAAAAATGTAGAGAGCACAGAGACCATTATTGAATATCATATGATTCAGCTGATCACAAGGAGCTCAGCCCTAACAGATATATCTCCAGCACAACTCCTAGTATTAAGCTCAGGGAACATTTTGGAAGAGTGTACAGAAAGATTCTAAAATCTAGGGGACCAGGAAGTCTGTTGTAATGCTGTATCTCCTAGAAAGGACAGGGAAGCTACACCCTGATACCTCAACAATATAGCAAGAAACAAAGATTGACAATACCAAAAGACATGCAAACAGGGAAGGTGGAAATCTCATGTACTAGACAAAATGTCTAGACAACTAGTGAGTGGTGAGAGAGGGCGAGCTATTCTCTACCATGGATCTGCCATGGAACTGGTTATACAAAACAAATGGTCTTTACTGAAGTCATAGGATATGCACAACTAACACTAAACAGACTCAGCAGATAGTATTCATATATTTATTCATGTGCACACACGCACACACACAAACACACACACACACACATACACACACACACACACACACACACACAGAGAGAGAGAGAGAGAGAGAGAGAGAGAGAGAGAAAGATCAAAGAAAAGAGGCCTTCAATTTGAAAGGATACCAGTGGAAAGACTGAATAGATGGGACATGGTGGAGATGGAGAAAGCAAAGAGAAAAACCAATTGATGAAATTATATTTTAATAAAAAATAAATAAAAATAAATGTTCAAGGAGAGGGACAGAAAGATTTTAAGAGCCAAAAGGTTAGGGTTACCTGTTAAGAGACAGTGTATTCTGTGTATGACAGACACACTGTGAAATCTTAACCATACAGCCACCTGAACGAAGACCTGTATACTGACAAAACCAGCTGGAATTCCAAATGGGTGGAGGAAACCCACAAGGCTCCACCCTGAGGTGAGAGCTACAGGCAATTAATGGTTTCTGAGAGAAATAAAAGCACCCTGGTAGACTGTCCAATCCCAAATGGTCAGGCCTAAACATGTATGCATATGAGCATTAGTCTATGGAGTCAGCAAGGTGTGTCTGTGTGTGTGTGTGTGTGTGTGTGTGTGTGTGTGTGTGTGTGTGTAAAGCAATAATGAGTGAAGAAGAGGTCAGGAATTTGAAAGAAGTCATGTATGGGAGGAGATAGAGGGGAGAATGTGTGGTGAAAATGATGTAAATATAGTAATCCTGTATGAAATTTTCATAAAATAAAATAAAATACATGTTTAAAACAATTTAGAGTTTGAAAGACCCATGTACTGGTACCATGAATAAGGGGAAACATTAAAAAGTGATATTTTTTCTCTTCAGTGAAATCACAGCTCCTGTCAGTAGGAAAAGTTCATATGTATTCCAACTGAACAAAATCCAAAATGACTGAATTCATTTTAAAATCTATATTTGACTTGGAAAACTGTAATTGAATGCTGCTCTGCAGCTGGGGATAGGGAGGTGTGTGGGCTTGCCACAGCTGCGCAGCTCCCTAGGCTACTTCTACACGGACCATTGGCTGGAGCTGCCTAAGGCTGCCTCAGAAAATTACAGCCCCGAACTTGCTTACTCCCATTCTCTGGGAAAGTGCAGTGGATGAGGTTGCCTAATCCAATTTTTCTTGAAGTCATTACATATGTCATACCTAAGAGAAACCTCTCCTCTCCTTCTCATTCATTCATTCATTCATTCATTCATATGCTCTCTTGCTCTCTCTCTTTCTCTGACACACACACACGAGAGAGAGAAGAGAGAGAGAGAGAGAGAGAGAGAGAGAGAGAGAGAGAGAGAGAGAGAGAATGAATTTCAATCACTCTGTCTGGAAATGAGTCAAACAAAACTGAGATAGAATGCTAAGGAGCTGTTCTGTAATTAAAAGTAAGATGTTTCTAGAACATAAAATACATAGCAAAGGTTGTTTAATGCATATCTTCTGTCTGAACCTTAAAGAACATTTTCCCCCAAGATGGCTAATATCTGTTATTACATTAGCTACAAGGGTTCCCTGTCATACAACCCACGTTCTCTATTTTGGGCCTAACATTTCCAAAATTTATGAAGAAGTAAGGAAAGCAGCTATTAGCTGAGCCATCAAGATGGGAGAAAATAAAGCCACATGAAGAAAACAGGACATGAGAGAAAGAGAAGGAGGTAGATTTCAAAGGAAATAATGAGTCCATTCCACTGTAATTTTTAAAAGTATTTTAATGTGGGGTACATTTACAATTTATTTCTAGTTTTTCTTGCTTTTTTTCTTTTACATCATTGCTCTGTAGTTATTGCCATGTTCAAATATATCAAAATGCCCCTCTCACTACTGTTTGTTCTTGTATTCATGTTTTTAGACTAACAAGATGCCACAGGTTTCATAACTTAATGCTTGGAAATATAAACTTAATTCAAGCAAAACAATGGTCCCCTAGATTGTCACATGTTGTCATGGGCTTCATTGTTTCTACATAAGATGTGGAAATTTTTTGTTTGGTTGTTTTTTGTTTGTTTGGTTGGTTTCTGTTTATTCAAGACAGGGTTTCTCTCTGTAGCCCTGGCTGTCCTGGAACTCACTCTGTAGACAACACTGGCCTCAAACTCAGAAATCCACTGGCCTCTGCCTCCCAAGTGCTAAGAGTAAAGGTGTGTGCCACCACCACCTGGGATTGACTGCAGCAACCACTCAATACTTCAAATGTGTACTGCTTTTTGCCAGAGGATTTGAATTCAGTTCCCAGCATGCATGTTGAGTGGCTCACAACCACCTGAGACACCAGTTCTCCAAGAATCTGAGATTTTTGTTCCCTGTGGGCATCTGCACTCCTGCGCACATGCATACTACAATCCATATGTACAATTCTAAATCACAGTTATGGTGTGTAAACTACTTTATGGGCCTTCATGTTTGTGTATATCCCCAATATTTTGTATTTAGGCTCTGGATGTACGTACCATGGTTAGAAGTACAATTGGTTAGAGATAAGTAAATCAGAAGAGAGGAGCCCCTACCTTGCATAGCTTTGGAGCCCAGGACAGGACTGGAGCCCTCCCTCACTAGGTCATGGGAAAGTGCCATGATAAAAGAGTCACATGTAAGCCAGTATCAAGGCTCCTACCAGATATCAAATCTTACTAGCTACAAAACCCAGTCTGTTTTCCACTTGAGTCACCTACTGTATGTTTCTTTTTAGAAAATCCAAACATAACCAAAACAAAGTACTAGATGTCCCCAGTATATACACTAAGCATGGAGACAGCAAATCTTTATACAAAACCTTGAGAGGGAGGGTTTTGTGAGCATCTTCCTTGGATACAGTTGGAAATTCCAAAGGCTAAGCAATCATTTGACTATGAATTTTGGAGACTTTTGTAGCTTCTCACACTTTGTGATATAAAAGGCGTTCCTCACTGACTTTCAAACACACTTTTGACATGCCAAAGTGGTGTTAGGAAAGGAGAGTCCTGGGGCACAGGATGAAATGACAGTGGGAAGGTGACAGAAGTGCGTAATTTGTTTGGAAACCTGGAGGTGTCTATACACTATGGCACTTGGACATGTTTAGTGCTCTGCTGTCTTGTTCCTGATTTTAGTTGAATTGTTTTAAGTTTCTCCTATTTAGTTTGATGGTGACTATTGACTAGCTGTATGTTGCTTTGATTATGTTTATGTATATGCCTGTATCCTTGATCTCTTTAATTCTTTTAACATGAAGGGTTGCTGGATTTTGTCAAAGGCTTTTTCAGCATCTAATGAGATGATCA
>NW_022196905.1:160441718-160450711 GCF_008632895.1 Mastomys coucha | reverse complement strand
TTTAATTTCAGTTTGTTTATATGGTGGATTATATTTATATTGAATCATCCCTGCATTCCTTGGATGAAATCTATTTGATCATGTTAGATGATGCTTTGGATGTGTTCCTGGATTTGATTTGCAAGTATTTTTGCATCAATGTACATGAAATGTATCAGTCAGAAATTCTCTCTCTTTGTTGTGTCTTTGTGTAGCTTAGGTGTCAGGGTGACTGTGGCTTCATAGAATGGGTTTGGCAGAGTTTCTTCTATTTCTACCATGTGTAATAGTTTGAGGAATATTGGTATTAACACATCTTTGAAAGTCTGGTAGAATTCTATACTAAAACCATATGGCTCTGGACTATTTTTGGTTGGGGTGCTTTTGATGATTGTTTTATTTTCTTCAGGGTTATAGGGCTGTTTATATAGGTTACATGATCTTGATTTAATTTTGTTAAGTGATATTTTTCAAAAACATTTGCTCATTCCATGAAAATTTCTGAATGAATGGCCAACCAGTGACTGGTCTAATTTGGGATCCATCCCATGTGTAGGCACCAAATCCTGACACTATTACAGATGCTATGTTATGCAGAGAATCCATAGCATTACTGTCCTCTGAGAGGCTCTACCAGCAGCTGACTGAGACAGATGCAGATACTAATAACCAAGCATTGGACTGGAGTCAGGGACCCCTATGGAAGAGTTAGGGGAAGGACTGAAGGAGCAGAAGGGGTTTGCAACCCCATAGGACTAACAACATGGTCAACCAACCTGTACTTGAGGGAGCTCCTAGAGACTAAGACATCAGCCAAAGAGCATGCATAGGCTGGTCTGTGGCCACTGGCACATATGTAGCAGAAGACTGCCTACTCTAACCTCAGTTGGGGAGGATGTGCCTAGTCATATAATGTCATTTGGGCTATAAATAAATAAAATAATTAGTTAATTGAAAAAGGTTTTTCTATTTTATGGAGTACAGGCTTTTGATATAAGACCTAATGATTCTTTGATTTCCTCAGGGTCTGTTGTTATATTTCCCTCTCCATTTCTGATTTTGTTTATTTGGATACTGTCTGTCTCTTGGTTAGTTTTACTAAGATTTTGTCTGTCTTCTGGATTTTCTTAAAGAACCAGCTCATGGTTTTGTTAATTCTTTCAATTGTCTTGCCTCTACCTGTTTGATTTCAACCTTGATTTTGATTATTTCTTGCCTTCTACACCTCTTTGGTGTGCCTGCTTTGGATTTTTTTGGTTGTTGTTGTTGTTTTGTTTTGATTTAATTTGATTTTCTAGAGCTTTCAGGTGTACTTTTAAATTAGTGGAATGAGAATATTGTATTTTCTTTATGGAGCCACTTAATGTTATGAACTTTCCTCTTAGCACTGCTTTCATTATGTACCATAAATTTGGGTATGTTGTGCCTTCATTGTCATTAAGTTCTAAAGCATCTTTGATTTCTTTCTTTATTTCATCCCTAATCCAGAGATCATTGAGTAGAGAGTTGTTCAGTTTCTATGAGTGTGTAGACTTTTCTGGTGTTTCTGTTGTTGAAGTCCAGCTTTAATTGATGGAGGTATGATAAGATATTTCAACTTTCTTATATCTGTTGAGGCTTGCTTTGTGGCTGACTAGTTCCTTTATAAATGTGGATGCCTGTGTTTGGGGCATAGATATATTGAGATATTATCTTGGTATATTTCTCTTTTGATGAGTATAAATTGTCCTTTTTGTCTCTTTGGATTAATTTTGGGTGAAAGCCTATTTGATTAGATATTGGGATGGCTGCTCCAGCTTGCTTACTGGGTCCCTTTGCTTGGAAACTTTTTTTTTTCTGTCAGCCTCTGTCTTTTCATTGGGTAACTAAGTTCATTGATGTTGATAGATATTAATGACCAGTGATTATTAATTCCTATTATTTTGATGTTGTGGTCTTAGTGTATGTGTATATTTGTGTGTGTTTATGTGTGTGTGTGTGTGTGTGTGTGTGTGTGCGTGTGTGTGCTTCCCTTGTTTTTGCTGGTATGAAGTTACTTCTTTCTTGTGTTTTCTTGTATGTTACTTTCTTCCAGGTTTTGGAGTTCTCCTTCTAGTATTATCTGTAAGGCCAGATCTGTGGATAGATACCATTAAAATTTAATGTAATACATTTTTGCAAAATCAGTGTTCTCATTAATATCCTTTATATTCAAAGTCAATGCCTCAAAGAGATCTATCAAACAGTCTCTTTTCACTTAAAATATCTTTCCAATAATTACTGAGAACCAAGTTATCTATGGATGGCAGTATGCTTATCCCAGAGTACCAACTAGGAGCCATGATCAAACTGTTAAAAGTTCACCTCCAAGTCCTTATTTACTCTACCTCATAACCAAGGTTGGCCTCTAAATCCCAGCCATGGAATAAGAAGAGAAAGTGCAGTCACACAGAATTAGAAACTGCAATCTCATCCCTACTCTATCCCTGTGGTCTACTGTAACCATACCTCCCCAATGAAACCAGTACTTGATTGACTACCTGCCCAGTAAAATTGTGTGTGTCCTGACTCCGGGTGAACCTTAAGATGCTACTTTGTATATTTAACATACTCTTCCCTATACGGACAAGCCACAGTTCCATAGGCACCATGAAAATAGCATAAGGCAAACAGGCTACCACCTGATCTCTGGTCTCTGAATAGCACAGATCTAGGGACACAAAGCAGTAGGGATGTACCCTTGGGTAGAAAGGGGCATCAGAGATAGCCTCAGAATGACAGGTCCTGTAGCCTGATGGCATTGGAAAAAATTAAAAAAACTGCTGTAAGTCTGAATTTCAGATGAATGGATTCATTGCTATGGGAAAGTGTTGGCTGTTACTTTCCATAGAGTTTCCTTTCCTTTGTCTCAGTCCTGTGAAGTTCCACTAACTCTTGGCTTACTATTTTTTTTTTTTTTGAATTATGGACTATGGTAAGATTGGTGATTTTACCTGGCCCAAGACAATATTTCCCACACTCCAGCCTCACAGGCAAACTGTCCTAGGATGATTCTGTTTGAGGAAGATGACTTACACATAATGATATTATACATAATGATTTTATTTACTTTCTTAAATTCTACTTGTCTTAAATTTTATTTATGTGAATGTTTTGTTTTGCCTGCATGTGTGTCCTTGTACAATGTGTGTGTCTAGGCCAGAGGAGTGTATACAATCTCTTGGAATTAGAGTTACAAATAGTTGTGGTTTGCCTTGTGGGTGCTAGAAATTTGACCTGGGTCCTCTGGAAAAGCATCAAGTGCTCTTAACCACTGACTCATCGCTCTAGCCTTTGTGAAGATATATTTTAAATGACCATGATTTTATTAAAATTTAAACATATGCAAATTTAACAGTTCTTTGAAAGTAAAAAAATAACAAGTATAAAAGGACATGGATGTCCACTTAGCTCACATTCTTATCAGCTAGGAAACACAAAGTAAAATTGTTTCATGACAAACAACATCCTGTAAAATTAATGCAAGGAAGACAAATTTGAGGTGAAACATATTTTCCAGCTAACAGAATCTCCACACTACATAGAGACATGGTGTATGTGTGTAAACCCATGTCTTCAGGATATGAGTTTCTAGTAGAAGTCACTGCAGGGCACCTGGGAGAGCAGCTGCTTTTGAAATGCCTTTGCAATTATACTAACAATTGAGAATCCATGAAGAAGTGCAGATGCTATATAGACAGGTAGATGGGAATCAAATACCTAATTGCCATGATTAAAAAAAAAAAATCTGTAGGAAAAACAGCCATTTGCATCCTTTACTAATCAAATCAGATTAAATTATACGTTTTAGAAGAAAGAGTTGTGCTGCATTTTTTTTTTGTGTGAAAGGGAAATTATCCCCTCCTCCTCTGTGTGTGTGTGTGTGTGTGTGTGTGTGTGTATATGTATGTGTGTGTATGTACATGTGTGTCTCTGTGTGTGTGTGTGTGTGTGTGTATGTGTGTGTGTGTGTGTGTGTGTGTGTGAGACATTTCTATTTTGAGCATCTGTCTCTTGCTTTCTCTGAGGGGAACTAGACTGATTTTATATCTACATGGAAGTTTGGGGAGCTGGAGTTTAACATACTAATATATACAAGCAAACACACTCTGCAAAACAAAGACCACATTGGGCACATTTTAGGTTTACAGAAGTGAAAGAAAACCTAGATGCATACATGAGCAAATATTGAAGCCTATCTTCTTCAATGGTTTCCTAAAACTACATATTCACTTAGGAACTCAGCATAAATATGGAATGGTGATTATCGGCAGGGATGAGTTTGGCCCGCCCCCAGCTGTTACAGGAGTCTTTGATTCTAGAGCTTCCGCAGTGGTAGCATCGGCGTGGGCATCAAAGCAAATATAAAATAATTCCCTATTCTGTCTTGTACTGTGTCTTTTCTTTAATGCTAGGCCAGGGTTGGCTGTAATCCACAGTGTTTCATGTAAGGAGTAGTGGATTGCTTGGGAGTGCCTGGCCTACATTCACTCCATAAATGTAATTACCCTTCTTTTGTTTCCTAGACCTAAAACAAAATTGTTTTTTAGGCTTTTATTCTGTCTGGATTGAATTCTGGTCTCACATTTCTACTTGGCTCTCCGGTCCAGTTCCCATGCAGCAAAATCCTCTAACCACTTGGGCCTCTCCAGTGTGCATCTGCTACTTGCTTGAAAATTAAATTTCTAGGAGACAACAGTTTTCACTCAAAATCTCTTTCATCTGAATCTCTTTCATGGAGCTTCCGTTCTATGTGTTTTTGTTTGCTCCTCTTGTTTTGGTTATACTTTTCCTGTTTTATTTTTCTTCTGTTTGCCACAATGGAATTCTACTATCAATTTTACAAATTTTTTCTTGAGTATAATAAACACATACTGAGCACAATAAACAAACTCTTGCTACAAATACTGTGTTAAGGAATCTTAATCCTATCATTAGCAAAGGACATTAACAGTACTTGAGAGACTATAGTTAACTCACAGATCTAAAATCAGGTTAATGCAGCCTGAGTTGAGCCAGTGTTCAGGAAAGTACTGAATAGAGAGGCCAGCAATATGGGCTGACAGCTGTACTGACTTGGATTTTGTAATGTTAGTGCAATTGTCATGCTGGGTTTTATTCTAAAAACTGTGAGTTTAAAGCAGGCATAAGATTTTTCATGGATATAAGTTTCAGACAGTTTACTGCTATAGGAATATGTAACGAGATTAGAAAAAAAGGCAAGCCTGTCTGACATGGAGGCTTTTACCAGTCTTCACCTGGAAAATGATAGCATTTTGTAGCTTCTTCCATTACTTTGTGGGTTCTTCTTTCTTCCACTCATTTTCCATCAGCTTGTCAGTCCCCTAACAGGAGAAAAGCAAAACAAAAGAATAGAGAGTAAAGAAAAGAGATCCCTGAGTCAAGTCAAGGGTTAAAAAATGGGCTGCCTTAGAAGGAGACCACTTTCTGCTGTTCGGGGTTGTTGAGTTATTGGGGCAAGTTTGGTCTTTGTTGTCATGATACCTAATTTCTTTTTCTTGTCTCTTCTGTGTGCATGACTACTTAAACCATAGCCAACACAACTGACAATAACCAACCAACAACAATCAACCACCCACCATCACCCCACACCTCTCTGGTTGATATATCCTCTAAAATTTCTCTAGAATTCCAAAAGTCAGAAACTATCTGTAGCTGACAAAAATCACACCTCCGCTAGAGCAAATCATAGTCACCCACTGTGGACCGTCTGAAGCAGCACTATATTCCACACTTGGGATTAAAATGCAAACATATCCTTATAACATTTCTGTGGATTTTTTTAAAGAAACCAAAATTCCAAAATTGTCACTATAGCTCTTTGCTAAGGTGGTAGCCTCAGGATGAACTGATCCAGCTGAAGGAACTGGGAAAAGTTCAAAGAAACAAGCTTTGGCAGTAGAGAATAAGCTGCTGAACCTAGGCTTTAGTTCTACATTCTAGAAGACTATAGAATGATCAGTGGCTCAAAGAATGTAGAATGCCCAGGTTGGAAGGTCAAGTAAGATGTCTGGCCTTAAGGTAGTCAAACTTGAAGGGCAAACACATGATGTTTTATAGTACAGGCATGATGGTTCATCTTGGTGTTTAAGTTCAAAATATTAAGGATCATAATCGTGATTATATAAAAGTCTGTTTGATTTTAAATCAACATTTCCAGTATAATATGGCCCTTCCTAACAACTTTCCTATGCTTTTCTAGTTCTGGATGGAGATTTGTTTATTTAAAAATATTGCCTTAGTTACATTTTTTTTTTCATTATCCCCTCTTAAGTAAGTTTTAAATATTACTAGTAGGTTTGCATATAATTTGTATGCGTAAAATTATAAGACCTATTTCACAAGTTAGAAGGAGAAAGTAAAAATCATGATGATGGGTATTTTGTAAAAATTACAATTATGATCATTAAAAGTAAAACTGGGTTAAGAGGTATTCAGTTTAGTAGTAAGTGGATGCCCACAGACAAGAATCCTCAGATGCCCATTTTTCAGCCTTTGCTGTTTGACTATGTCCCCTCAGCTGACACTCAATGGAAACTTCATCTTATAATTCAAATGCCAATAGAAAATGAGTCAGGGTCTTTGAAAAAAAGCCAGGACACGAAAAGGTCATAGGGAAATCCCCAAGATGATCTGATATTATAAGTAGAGGAAAAAAACACCACTGGGCAGATATTCCATGGTGAGAAGCCTAGACATGACACTGCAAGTCTCAATGTATGATGCCATGTACTTGAAAAGGCAACAGAATTGTGGAACAAAAGAATGAACCACAATGTAGGATGGACATTTATTTGCACAGTGCCTTCGCAGTGTTTCCTCAGTTGTAATGAATGTGAAACACTAATATCATGTTTTAATGACAAACAACAATGGAAGTTAGTGAGTGACTTGAATAGGATTTTTTTTTTTAATCAGTCTATCTCTCTCTGTAAACCTAACTAAATCTGTTCGTGTGAACTGTCAATTAATGTTTCCAATTGTTGCTGATAAATTGCAAAGTATCATTCTAATACCATTGAGGAAGGTTCCCTGAGGAGAAAAACATAAGAAGCACACAACATGTAACACGACAGGAGAAACATATGACTTTGCTGTTCACTTACTGAGCAAGTATGAACCCTAATGGCTTGCAAGCAGTCAGCTTATAGTTTCATTTGTTTTCCTCATGGCAATCCCCTCAGTTGTTTTCATCATTTCTAGGAAAGCTCTTTTTCCATGTCTGTTGGGTATTAAGTAATGACTTCCATTTACTTATCCCATTGTCCTGACTTAGGGCGGGGTAAGGAGATGCCATTGATGAAGGAAGGTGCAAGACACACTGGACAAAACATTGCCAACTGCTTATCTTCAATGTAATGTAGGCTGTAGTTTTTCCAGAACTATACATCAGAGAGATTTGAAGAATGGATTCCACAATCTATTCATCTATTATTGATTGTGTTCTTATTGACAATATTACATAGATAAAACAACTATTTATTGCAATTTTACCCAAACGGTTTTGCATAAAATACTAGGTTCTAGTAAGAAGTTCAGTAGCTTTACTTCTTGGAGAGTGGTGTCAATTAGAAAATCAAAAATATTTTATCAAATGAGTTTAGTAAAACCTAGTTATCTTTTAAAAAAATGCATTAAATTTTAAATTGCATTGTTAATGGCAAAGTTGGCAACCTAACACATCCCAGTGGAAGTGTGTCAGTTTATACTATTCTGTGAGGTATGTTCTGTGCAGTGATTGTGCTGAGGAAGCCAGAGCTGAATGTACTGAGGAGTGGATTCCTACTCTACTTCCTGGGTAGGAAGCTGATGAGGATACTCATGAGTCCTGACCAGACAGTCTAAGAGCATTTGTGCTGGATGTATCCCTTAATAGCTGTTCTTCCATATCCATTCAGTCACTCTGGTACAGAGGCTTGCCAGTATTGATCTTTTAAAGGCATAAAGGCTCAACTATGAGCGTAATATATTTATCCCTCATTGGAGATTCCATGCTGCTGACAATGCAGCTCTATCAGCAGGTATTAACCATTCTGATAATGGTTGTCAATCAGGTGACATGAGATTGTTTTCATGATGTCCTTGAGGTTTAAACTATGCAAAATGAGTCACAAAGATTGAAACACTCCAACATTAAGATAAATTTTAAAATGGCATCACATGTAATTGTATATCATGCGTGCAGGAGTCGCCCAATTCTATGACTGCAGACCTGAGCTGGGGCTGGCCTACTCCACTCCAGTCTTACTGGTGCTGATGGTGACATTGGAAGCCAAAAATTCTCTCCCTCCCCCTCCCCCTCCTCCTCTCCCTCTCCCTCCCCTCCCCCTCTTCCTCTCCCTCTCCCCCCCTCCCCCTCTCCTTCTCTGTCTCTCCCCCTTTTTCCTCTCCCTCTTCTTCTCCTTCTCCCTCTCCCCCTCTCTCTCCCTCTCCTTGTTCCTCTCCCTCTTCAAGGATAGGGAGAATGAACCTAAGGTGACACTGTAGGTCTATTCATGACAGTGGAGAATTTCTGATAGACTTATCTCTTTAAAGTACCATCACTTGACTCCCACACATCAAATATGAAATTTCCAAATGTGCTTGAGGGATATCGTCACAATGCCAAAGGCAGAAGCAGGGGATTAAAAGCCACACTCCCTGAGGTACCACATGTTGGAGCTACTGGTGCCATTCCTGAGTCAGATCTCAACATTTCTAAAGTGGGGGTAATATTCTATGAGCTCTGGACTGTTTGGTGGGCTTCAAATGACCTACTTGATGCTTTGTGAATATTGGGTACTTGAAGCATGCCAGTATCATGTTGTATCAGAGTCATTTAAATGCAAAATAAAGTGTTCTAGTCCTCCAGTTCCTGAAAGCTTTATTCCCCCTTAACTTTAACACCAAAAACCTTGAATTAAAATATCCCATTTTCATGTCTACCTCACCCATTAGTGGGCCTTAATATCATATATATATATATATATATATAT
>NW_022196905.1:160400639-160441708 GCF_008632895.1 Mastomys coucha | reverse complement strand
ATATATATATATGTATATGTATATCTGACCTGACTCTGTAAGCACAAGGAAAAGCGACAATACATGACATGGCATGGGGAAGCATGAAAGCCAGATCATTTTGTCAAGCTATTTATTTCCCTTCAAAATAGTGCCTCACTTTTTACCCGGAGACTACACATTCTTTGAGCCCAATAGAGTTCAGCAATAACAGCTTATAGCAGTCATTCTGGACCAGCGCCATCAACTGGCTTGAGTACTCTACCTCATGATTTCTGAGCATTTAGATTGGGCACTGATTGACCCATCTCTTCTGCAGAAGGACACACAGTGTAGTAAGCCTTCTTCTCTTGAGGGTTGGTCTTATATTGCTATCAAAAAGCTGATGCTGATACCAAGAGTGGCATAGAGGAAACTTTGTTTTCTCATGGAGGAATGTTCCATGATACACAAGAAATGTACTTCATAGTTGTTCTCTGCTTGAATGGGTATCTTTCATTTATCATTGAGCTCATAGATGTGTGTGATGTGGCAGCTCAGTCAGTGGTGTGACCATGGCAGATCTCTGAAGTCTGACATCTAGGTTGAAACTGTTTGATTATTTTGTACCCCTGTGGTACAGCCATGGTCCCACATGGTCTCACATCATTTGCACTCTCATGTGTCACTCTGTGTCTCTATTGTCTGAATTTTCTTTTACTACAAGGATTATATAACCCTCACTGTGACTAGCCACTCTCAGAGAAACTGTCTCCAAAGGAGTCACATTCTGTGGTCTTAGAGTATCAGAACTTTAGTGCACGACTGGGCACCCACAGCTCAGCCAGTAACACTTTTACCTGTTAAGCTATGATTTTGATGCTTAGCTCTAGAGTAAGCAAAGTACAATAGTTTACATAAGAACTCTGTCCAGTCAGGGATTCTAATACTTTCGGAGCAGTCATTATAAACATATTCATTTGTTCAGTAAGAACATATAACTGATTCAGTAACTTAGCTAGAAAATTCAGAAGATAAAGCCAGCAAGTGAAAGTGCATATCCAAATAATTATCAGACACAAAATAAAGGCCACAGCTGAAGAGAGCTGCCAGTCAGCACAGGGCACTATCATCCAGGTGAATGATGTGCTTTTATGGTGAATACATGACTGAATTGAGCTTAATGAACTGTAGTGTCTGGACACATTTTAATAAAGATGAAATCAGTAAATCAAAGAAAATAACATGTGGGAGAAGCGAGACAGTGCTTGCAGAGACAAAGATATGGGATAGACCTCAGCTAAGTGGGGTGCTGAACAGATATCTGGAAATTCCAATGGGGATAGGGAATACAGATGCAGAAAGCCTGAAATCCCCAGAGGAGGGTAGGAATAGTACTGAGCCAGGTAGCCCAAGGCTCTTAATGTTTGTTAAGCAAATATTGATATTGTACAAAAATCTACTCTCAGAGCTTGAGTGTGCAATGGGTTGAAGATGTGAATCTAAACTGGGAAGGAGGAACATAGGGTCATATGAATGAATTTCATTTGTTGATAGAAGCCTAGATAACAAGAAGGAGAAACTTAATGAGAAGGATGCGTGTCTATGGGGAGCTCTACCAGTAACAGGAAGAAGCAGTTGATGGGAATGGTGAGGTGAATGTGGGACATCTTTATATTTTGAGTAGGTACCATCACCGAACTGGAGCTTATAAATTTAGCCAAAGTGGCTGTGCAGCAAGCCCCAGCAATTACCCTGGGTTTGATTTCCTAGCACATGGATTATAGATGCATGCTACCATGCCCAGCTTATTTTTTCATTGGTTTTGGGAATGAAACTTTTGACATCGTGCTTGTAAAGCATCTTTAACCAAAGGGTCATTTCTCTATCCCTGGAGAACAATATTTGCTGTGTGGAGCTGCAACCTAGAAAATGGAAAGCACCTCAAATGCCGTGGCTTAAGAAACTAAAGACTTTCCCCTTAGCAGTGTTGATTCTGAGAAAGATGAAGGTTGTTTCCGGTTGTTTCCTCTCTTAACCATCTTTTCTTTTCTTCTTTTCTTCTTTTTTTTTGTTTTTGTTTTTGTTTTTACTTTTATTTTTGGGTTTTGTTTTTGTTTTTGTTTTCATTTTTATTTTTGGGTTTTGTTTTTGTTTTTGTTTTCATTTTTGTTTTTGTTTTGAGACAGGGTTTCTCTGTACAGCCCTGGCTGTCCTGGAACTCTGTAAACAAGACTGGTCTCAAACTCAGAAATCCATCTGTCTCTGCCTCCCAAGTGCTAGGATTAAAGGCGTGTGCCACCACATTGACTTAAATATCTGTTTGCCAATAACTTAGAGTTCACCTTCCTATCTCCCTTGTGATGTAAGATGGCACAACAAAGAACTAGGTGAGCTTTGCTCCCTCGTGCCTTAAACTCATTCTGGTCTCAGAGGTACAAAAATGGGGGAGGTTATTTATATCTTCTCAAAACAAAAAGTTTAGTTTTTTTTTTTTAAATACTGATTGAAAGTGTAATCCATCATAAATGAAGAGAAGATTCTACATTCTGAAACTGTTTCTGCTGATGTGTAGTCTTCTGAAAGTCCACTTAGATTAAAAGTGTCTTAAAAGATGTATCTCACACCCTGAATATGTGTTCTACCTTCTGGAAATATTGCATATGAAAGCCGAGTGCAGTGTTTAGTGCCTTATGCATGACTTATGGCCTTGGCAAAACTCGGATGCAGAAATGCTGCAAAATAATTCAAATTGCATGCTAATTCACAGAAAATCCACTTTAGCTTCTTCCAAAGAATACAATAAGTTAAAGGGCATCATATAACATTTCAAATAAGAGAAGAGGGAATGCCAAATACATTTTTGGCACTGGATAGTGATGAGAAAGATTTCAGGAATCTGAGCCTACGCTTATTTAATTTATCTTAGTTTGGTTACAACTAAAGCCAGAATTAGGGTCTTTGGTAATCAAATAAAGAACTTTATACTGAACATGAGTTGCCCGATCAAAAGTCTACTCATGCTCAGGAGGATTCAGGTAACCAACAGTGTAAACATGAAGTCTGTATTTCATTCTCAGTCAAAAAGACCCAACCTAAGTTGCTGTTTGAGATTCTAGTTCTTTATCTGGGAGGAGGAAAACACCCAGTCATTCCACCAAACAATTGGATTGCTCATGTATGCCAAATATGATCTGGCATGAAGTATGAGACAAATATAAAAGTCTAGATGTGTTGTACTTGGTATTATAGTGGTAGGTTCAGAACACAAGTAGAACAAGAGAGAAAGTCAAAAGACTGTTCTCCATTAGATGTAAAGCTAAAGCCGGTGCACATGTTCCTCCTCATGGCCACATCGTAGGCTCACGGCAAATTTAAAGCTGCACGGTAGAACTGGAAAATGGTTCCATGGGTAAAGCCCTTGCTGTATAAGAGAGAAATTCTGAATCCAGATCCTAGAGCCCAGTGCAATCTACGTTCAATAGCCTGAGCATTTGCAATCCCAGCAATCCTGAGATAATCCACAGGAGAATTTCTAGAAACTCAAATGTCAACTAGTTCAGAGTTTGTAGAGACAAATAACAACAGACCCAGCCTCAGACACAGTGGATGGTGAGAACTGATTCCAGCCTCAGACACAGTGGATGGTGAGAACTGATTCCAGCCTCAGACACAGTGGATGGTGAGAACTGATTCCTTAGGGTTCTGTTCTAATTCCCACATGCAAGCTGTGGGACACAGATGTCCACATTCATAAGGACATGCATATATACATACACATCCTTCCATGTATAACTCTCTCTCTCTCTCTCTCTCTCTCTCTCTCTCTCTTTCTCTCTGTGCCTCTCTCTCAAAGAAAAGAGCATGGATGTACAAAAAATTAATTTCTAGAATTGTTGGAAATAAGAAGCAATTCACAATGAAGAACATGGTTTTGAGCGATTTGGGGACACTTAAATTGGACAGTCAGGTCAAGCAAGTGAATTTGAGGCTTTGCTCAGAGAGAGACTAGCCAATAAGAACATAAAAATTTGCAAGTGTCTGTGCTAACCCAGTATCCTGGAGAGCACTGCCCAGTGGAATACATATAAAGCTGTACTAAGTAATCATAGTCCCAGGTCTGCCTGTCCCTAGCCTGCCCACCCTAGCCAGGTAGACATGTTCAGTAAGCCTGTGGTTTTCATTACTTCAGAGCTGTTTCCTCTTCATCAATATCCAAGTGGTATAAGCAGAATATAAATCTTCATCTCCTTGAACTGTTTACAGGAGGAACCTACTATAGAAGGGCCACAAGAAACCAGGGGCAGAAAAGATTCTGAAGAATTTGAAAAGCATCTTTGCTCAGAATAATTTAAAACTATTCTATAATCTCAATTGTAAATTCTGGAAAATGCAAACACCCACTGTAAGTGAGATGGTAACTAGAGATAATAATCACTAAGCAGATAAAGCTTGTGTCCTGTTTTGTCATCCTAAGCTTTATTCACACAATATCTCCCTTTGATAAATGTGCTCAATGTCATCAGTACAAGCTCACCCCAAGACAAAAGAAAGTTACCAGATGGGAGGCCTTACTTTGCAAAAGTGCCTACCTCATTTATGGTAAGCAATCTCTAAATCATATATATGCTAACAAATTGTGTCTGCCCTTTCATGGTAATAGATAACAGGATTTATTTTGCAAAAGCACAAAAGGCTCTACTGTTCATTAAGCTCACACTCCTGTTTATGCATTAAAAAGTAGGTCACATTTTTATTCTGATTGCCTAGCCTCTCTTAAGTAATATTTCCTGGTGGTTGAAATAAAAATTAATCAGTAATTGTGTGACATTATAATAGAGTTGAAAAATTACAATTATAACATTCAATTTCTCATGTATACAGAGATACACAGCATACTTCATTGCTGATATTCAGAGACATGGATTTTTACATATTGCTGTTTGATCACAAAACATTACAACCACAGCTAGAAAGAGCTAGACATCATCTAGTAAGGTTTACCTGACCACTGTAATTTAAACACCACCAGGGTTTCTGGAAACCCATCTTAAAATATACACCCAGAGAGAGAAAGACACGACACCTTTTATGAAACATAAGAAAACATATTACACACCTAGAAATTGTAGTTTTGCATGGTGGCAGTACACAGATAATGAGACAGTCTCACACTACAGT
The DNA here is from genome assembly GCF_008632895.1 of Mastomys coucha. Lineage (NCBI taxonomy): Eukaryota > Metazoa > Chordata > Mammalia > Rodentia > Muridae > Mastomys > Mastomys coucha. The sequence goes on along the minus strand of NW_022196905.1, from coordinate 160,436,569 downwards.
CCTAGCTAGATTTTGACACATTGTATAGTTCAGAACAGACTCAAATTCATGGTAATCCTCCTGTGTCATTCTTTTGAGTGTTGAGGTTACATATGTGAGTCACCAAGAGACATGGATATATTCTAAAATTCTACTCATATAGACAAGGAATTACAGGAAGTCTGTAGTAGAGGAACAGGCAGATTGGACAAAAGACAAAATATTTTCTTGTACATGGGCAAGATTTGTCAAGTGAAAAAAATAGGGCCGAGAAATGCCATACATGAAGAAAGTTCTCCCAGTTCATATAAGTGATTATAGTTAATAAAATCACACACAGAAAACTGGAGGAAGGAGATGGTGGAAGCAGGATTTCTCTCACTATACTATATCATGTTTGTAACTTAGAAATTTATGTAAATGGCAGTACAGAGTTGTAACATATGAGCCAAGCAATCTTTTTTATAGTGAATTGCTTATTGTTTGAGAATTTCATACTTTAATGTGTTTAGATTTTATTCAAATCTCATTCCTCCAACTCTTCCTCCTACCCCTCCTCCCTTCTAACTTTGTACTTGCTCCCATTCTCTGTCTCTCTGTCTCTGTCTCTTTCTGTCTCTGTCTCTCTGTCTCTCTCTCTGTCCTTTAATTCCTCCACTTTATAGAACTACAGTGTACATAAGTGTGGGGCTATCTACTACCGACTAAAGCACACACAGCCTCCCAAGTCCCTCATCCCTGAAGAAAAGTGACTCTCCTTCCCCAGCACCCAACACTGCAAAAAGTTCCTCTCCAGTTGCAGGACACAGTGGGTTCCTCCGCAATGTGCTAGATTTTAGCTGCCTTGATCTTGTACAGATATTTTAAATAGGCTTTAAGCATCATAATTATAATTTTGAGCAGATGATAAACAGCCCTTCAAACCAAGTAAAGATATATTCATCTGTTTGCAAAAGAATGTTAACAATGCTGGCATTGGTATTCTAAGACCTCTCTCCGAATATTGTTAGTACAAAATAATTGCATACACAATCTGAAGATCTAAATTTCCCAAATCTTAGTATAAACATCAACGGTAAAAAAGAGATAAAGCTTTATTTTTTAATTTCTCTGATTTTAAGTGCAATGACTATTCGGTTCTCCTCCCTTTGATTAGAAAACAGCAAATGTGGCAATTGGGTGAATTTTTTTTCTTCTTTATGATGGGTGATTTTTTTTACTATATAAACACAGACATCCAAAGTGCTATGGCTTGATTTTTAAATGAAGAAGTATGTAAAAATTGTATGTCATAAAATTTATAAAATAAAATGCTACTAATGATGTTTTAAGCATTTCCTTGTGTTTATATAGGTTCTACTGTTATGTAAATTTAAAAATTGGCCCTCATGGAAGGAGATTCTTCGAATATTGTAGTACTGGATAAAAAGTATGTTGTAAATACTCAGAAAATAAAATTAAAAGGTGAAAACAAAAACTCTCAACTAACAAACTACCCACTCAACACAAATATTCACAGTGACAATATTCACAGCAAAGAGCTAAGCCAGAGGTGGAATTCAGGATCAGACGCAATCTTTGTGGGTCTTTCAAGCCAGACAGAAAAGCTGCTTTCTCAGATAATGTGTTCAGTGAAGTTTATCAAGAGATACCTGCTGCTTGCTTTAAACACACACACATGTGCACACACACACAAATATATGAATACACAGAAAGACGTTTAGGCACATACATAGAGATTCTCACATATATAGACACACATAAAGAGATATACCCACATAGACACACATAAGCACATGCATACATACATACATAAACCTATATAAACACACACATACATGCATATGTACATACTCACCTATATGCATACACATGCACACACATACATATGTACAAACATACACATATATACACATATACACACATACACACATATACATATATTAAGAGCACCTTGTATCTCACATGGTTTTGGATTTGCATATTCATAATGGCTTAAACAATATTCTGCTATGTTTTGCCTATACTCTAGCTCCAGATCCTGGATGTGATTCTCTGCAATATTATTTAAGTAGTAGTAGGGACTGGAAATATAGTTTACTGGTTAAGAGCATTAACTGCTCTTGCAAAGGATCCAGGTATAGTTCTTATAATTACATGGAGGCAGAATTATGTAAAACTCCAGGGCCAGCGTATCTCATGACTTCTTCTGACCTCCAAGGGAACGAAGTATATATGTGGTACACCATCATACTTTCAGTAAGAAAAACATTCATACAAATTAAATAAGAATATCCAAATAAATGAGAAAGGATGATGGGTTGTGTAGCCAAGATGAATGTATTGGAGTTGGAGGACTGGAAGAATGTGTTACCTGAAGAAGCTTCATATACTGCCTCCTCCTCTGCATGGGTCGCAGCAGAAGTTTTCCTATATGCTTTGACTCAACTGTTTAAACTTTGGAGGATTTTGGATTTGGAACTTTCACATTGCACATACACATGCATGTGAATATGAACACATATATCTATAACATCTCATGCCTATCTCTCTTTAGTGGTGAGAGAATTATGCATTTATATATGCCTTTAATTAAATTGTTCATAAAATTGAGATTATCTGCATATTTCAGGCACCCAAACTAGTATGACTGAATATATATGCATTTGTGTGCATAAGATATGTATGTGTATATACCATATATAAATATCTGTATAGATAAAGATTAGATAGCTTTTTGTTTGTTTGTTTGTTTGTTTTTGTTTTTTGAGACAGGGTTTCTCTGTGTAGCACTGGCTGTCCTGGAATTCACTCTGTAGACTAGGCTAGCCTTGAACTTGAACTCAGAAATCCACCTGCCTCTGCCACACAAGTGATGGGATTAAAGGCGTGCGCCACCACTGCCCGGCCGATTAAATAGTTTTTAATTATATCATGCCTTTGAGTATAAAAAGAAACAATGTACTTGTTTTCAAATATACATTATTTGCTAGTCCCATTCTATTTTACTTACCATCTATATAATTCGCAGCTGCTGACTGAAATGATGCTTATCCTAGGATCTGCAGCACATTTTGTGAGTGACGTCCTGTAGTGAAGTCTCCTCTGTATCCTACTCTCAGACTGCTTAGTCATGTAATTAAATGTGAAAAAATCGCCCTAGGATAAGAAACTTTTCTTCACAACAGATATCTGGCCCTGCCTTAGAACAGTGAGGTGAGAGTTGTCAGAGAAAGGAGAACTTAGCTTTTGTCTTAAAACCAAGTCAAGACCCTAAGCATGAAGCCTGAGGTTTACTTCTAGCCTAAATGCACACATATACACATACATACACATGCACACACATACATGCACACATATACACACAGGTACAAACACACACATGCACATTCAGAAGGAGAGACAGAGAGAGACAAAAACAGAGATAGAGTGATATATGCACATATGAAAGGGGCAGGTTTAGTGAGCATATAAGTCATTTGTATACTAGAAGTATTGTCTCTTTTTACAAAACACACACACACATGCTATATATATATATATATATATATATATATATATATATACATATATATACATATATATGTGTGTGTATATATATATACATATGTATATACATATGTATATATATATTTATATTGTATGTGTGTATTGAGATATATACAAGGTAACTTATGTCTAAGTATAAGATCGAAACCAGTGTCCTATGTTTAGTACAACTTGAGTCACATCTCTATTGTGTTCTGGCTAATTTCCAACTCTTTCGTTACCCTCATTCCACCTTCTCAAGGTATATGTTGTATATGTGGCTGTGCTTATCATATGTGTGGGACAATAAAAACCACCTGGAGAGTGCAGGTAACTGAGGGACTCATTCAGAGCAATCTTTGGAATTGACATCAAAGCCCATCTCCTCTATGCCTTCAGCTTTTCCTATAACACAAGATACACATTATTTTCATTCTTGCAGCTTGTGACCTGAATAAATTCCACAGCACCTCTAGGTTAGTGGCTCTTATGATCTTAATTAATGGATTGTCATACAGCCCATGAGGACACCATCTATCATCGTGGCTAAAAACAGCACTTTGAAGGCAGTAACCGCAGAGCTATGGGTGGTGAATTTGGGCACACACCCAGTGGAGAATGTCCCATTGGCAGGAAGCAGTAATGCCTGCTCATGCCACCCATTATGACTCACTGAATATCCTCACCCGTGGCTCCAGTTAGCACAAGAAGGCAGAGTGTTGTACTATGAACACAATTCTTGTGAAGACTGGCAGGGAAGTAGATTTCATTTCTGAAAGTCATAGGGCTTTGTGAGGATTTTACTTTTGTGATCTTCTATGTGTGTTCATCATTAAACCAGGTTTAGCTGCACTTTTAGCACCGTTGGGTGAGTTGGGGTCATGACACTACTTTGTAAATAGTAAAGAGGCAAAGAGAATATGTGTTAGTTGGAATCTGAGTAATTAAGGGCTACAAATCTAAAGGCATAGCACCTTCTTCTTCATTTCCTCCTCCTCTTCTTTCTCTTCCTTTTCTTCATTTCCCTCTTTTATTTAGCACCTCCATCCCCCTCCTCACCTTCATCATCAACACCATCATGATCCCCACCATTATTACCATCATCATCATTACCACCATCATCACCACAACTATCACAACACCACCATCACCATCATCACCATCAAAACACCACTGCTAGCAACACTACCACCAGCAGCACCAGCACAAGCACCACAACCACCTTCACTATTGCCATCACCATCACCATCGCCATCATCATCATCATCATCATCATCATCATCATCATCATCATCATCAAATGTTATAAGGACCCTGAGGAAGAAACCTAACATCCAGTCAGGTTTATTTTATTTGTTTTGTTTGTTTCTGCTCCCTGGACCTGCTTTGCTATTTATTACCTAAAAGCTTTCAACTGTGGCGCACATTGTTTCTACGGAAGGGTTAAGGTTAAAGGGATTTATTCTCATTGTTAAAGAGGAAATGTCAAACTAGAAATTTGACCCACGAGACAAGGAACATAGGTCACAATCAGGACATTTGACAGTTCTGACAATTTAGAGATATAATATAGGCATTGAGATAAGATATTTCCCATACGTCTCTCCAGCATTCCTTCTCAAGGAATCTGACTTTTTTGTAGTATATGTGATTGATAACTCAGTTGAGAATCAGATGCTATGGATTTTTGGACTTACATCCTAATATCTTATTTCAGTTCTTCCAATGAACCATGGTGATCAAGATGGAAGTTCCTTGGAGAAATAAACATAAAAACAGCTTGTGGTCTTGCTACACCACTCTGGGTACATCTAAAGGAATCTAAGTTAGTTTATCACAGAGAGGCCTATGCTCATGGTTCTTGTGGCACTTTTCACAATAGCTAAGACCAGAAAACAGCTACTGTGCCCACCAACTGGTGAATGGATACAGAAGATGTAGTGTGTACACACAAGGAAGTATTAATCAATGATAAAGAAAAAGGGAGATGGTCATTTACAGGGAAATAGGTGTAAATAGATATTGTCCTGCTAAAGGGGGAAAAAAACAGACCTGAACACACAAGCTTCTAGTGTTTTCTCTCCCATGTAGATGGGGTTGGGGTAAAGAAATTGGAAAACTAAAAAGGGTAAAAGAATGGAAAGGGTGATAGAAAGATGACTATGATGAAAGAACTTCATATGTATACGAAAATGTCATCCTGTAAGTTTTTCCATAATTTTTATATGCCGATAAAAAACTAAAATCTGAATAAAGCACAGAAATCAGAACTCAGGAAACAAATTATGAAACAATTAGAACCGTATGCTACAGTTAGAGTTGAAAGTGCTCTCAGCTACTTTGTGAATTATTGGGAGCCCAGTCAGACCCCACATCAGAGCAAGAGAGCAGGACTTTGTGTTCAGCTTAACATGAATAAGTCTCAACACCCTGGCAGGCAGGCAAATACTATAAGCTGCACTGCAAACTTGTACAAATCAAAGGGCATAGATCATCAAAAAATAGTTAAAAGCTGCTATAATTTCAGAATATTTCAGCCTTCTATGTTAGATTTTTCCAGGAAACACAAGCAAAGAGAATGGCTATGACCGTGATGTTTCCAATGTCATTGTCAAGACAGGTTTCATTGTCAACACACCTGGGACATGTTTACTCTGTGTGTGTGTGTGTGTGTGTGTGTGTGTGTGTGTGTGTCTGTTTTCTACATTCTGCCACTTACTTTATGTCCTGCAGTCCTACAAAGAGTTGCGGGAGTGAAGGATCCTACCAACTGCTCCAGTTAAAGACAAATTGCTGCAGAAAGCAAGAGTTATCTGTCCAAACACCTGCTGTGCCTGATAGCCTGCATTTGGAAAAGCCATCTCCATTCTTCATGCCTTGACTCTGACACCTCACCAACTGTGCTAACAGGATCAGTCAGGAGGGAGCCAACCCCTGTTGCATGGCTTGAAACAAGGCCGGGTATAAGTCAGAGCCTCATATTATTAAACCTTCTGGTCAGATTTTACTGTTTGGGGTAAAGAATGGGGGTGAGAGAGGGGAATCATGACACAGTATAAGAGTTACAGGGCTCATTTCTGATGGGAATTTTCCAATGAAGGAGGCAAGTGCTTATGTTTAATGCTGTAATGTGATTCAAAAGGACAGAGAAATGCAGCCGTATCTGAGAAACCTCTAGAAAGACTAATGAGATCATATATGAGCTTGAGCCATGGGAAGGCTGCTTATCTTGGGAAAGATCTTAAATGGAAGCAAGTTAGAGACTCTGAAAGCATCTGGCCTGGATCCAGACACAAAGATAAATGTGCAGGATCTCTGCTCTGCAGCTCTGTGAAGACATAACGGGAGTCATTCGCATCAGGCTCATGGTCTTTCTTCAAAGAGCAGCATCAAGTAAACTCAGCCAAGCTTTGGTTAATCAAAATCACTTCCTGTGACCATGCTAACTTACCCCAGGTCTCCCTCTGAAAACCTGTCTATGAAATTAGTTCTCTCTCTTTTTTTAAATTTGTTATTTACTTATTTGGCTTTTTGGAAACATTGTCTCATTATTATGTAGCCCTGGATAGTCTGAAACCCAGTATGCTATAGACCAGTCTGGCATCAAACTTACAGAGATATGCCTACCTCTCTATATTAAATTTAATTTATTAAACACAAAGCCTGAAATTTATTAGGTGAACATATCTATCAAACAATATTTTTTTTTAAAAAAAAAATTGTTCGGGTTGTTTGAAGCGGGTTTTCTCTGTAGTCCTAGCTGTCCTGAAACTGAATCTGTAGACCAGGCTGGCCTTGAACTCAGAGATCTACCTGGCTCTGCCTCCCGAGTGCTAAAGCTAAAGCTGTACACCACCACTTTCTGGCTTCAAAGAAGTTTTAAAACATTAATATACAATAAGAACTATTAGTTCTCAAATATTATAAAGCTTTAAAAAAGAACAAGCAGCAAATAAATCTATCTCTTTGTAAGAAAACTCAATTATCAGATGATGTAAAATTAGACAGAAGCGCTGACAGGTATTTAACCTTACTTTTTGTTTTCTATTGTGGCTATGTACTGTTTGATGAAGCTGGAAATATTTTGTTTTATGACCACACATGCTGCTGAATTGGTGAAGTGCCAGGGAGTGCTAGGAAGTACCGGTGCCTTGTGCTTTTCCCAATCGAACACAAATATTCTCTAGCCTTTTGTTGCTTGTTATGGGCTCATGCATGAATATGTGGTCTTAACTGTTAAGTAAATTTTTCCTTTTTCCTTTTCTTTTCTTATTAGATATTTTCTTTATTTACATTTCAAATGATATCTCCTTTCCCAGTTTCCCCCCTGAAAGAAAAAACAAAAAACAACAACAGCAAAAAAAAAAAAAAAAAAAAAAAAAAAAAAAAAAAAAAAAAAAAAAAAAAAAACAACAACCTCTGTTCCCTCCCCTCTCTTCCTGCTCACCAACCCACCTTTTCCTGCTTCTTTGCCCTGGTATTCCCCTACACTGGGGCAGAGAGCCTTCACAGGGCCAAGGGCCTCTCCTCCCATTGATGATGGACTTGGCTATCCTCTGCTACACATATGCTGCTGGAGCCATTAGTCCCATCATTAGTCTTTGGTTGGTGGTTTAGTCCGTGGGAGCTCTGAGAGTACTGGGCAGTTCATATTGTTGTTCGCCCTAAAGGGCTGCAAACCCTTCAGCTCCTTGGGTCCTTTCTCTAGCTCCTTCATTGGGTACACTGTGCTCAGTCCAATGGATGACTGTGAGCCTCTACTTCTGTATTAATCGGGCACTGTCAGAGCCTCTCAGGAGACAGCTGTATCAGGTTCCTATCAGCCAGCACTGGCTGGCATCCACAATAGTGTCTGGGTTTGATGATTGAATATTGGAAGGATTCTCAGGTGGAACAGTCTCTAGAATGTCCTCCCTTCAGTCTCTGCTCCATAGTTTGTCTCTGCAACTCCTTCCATGGGTTCCTCCTTTTCAGAAGGAATGAAGTATTCACACTTTAGTCTTCCTTCTTCTTGAGTTTCTTGTGGTTTGTGGATTGTATTTTGGGTATTCCGAGCTTCTGAGCTAATATCCACTTATCAGAGAATATGTGTTCTTTTGTGATTGGGTTAACTCACTCACGATGATATTCTCCAGATCCATTCATTTCCTTAAGAATTTCATACTATCAAGCTGCCTGGGGGAGTCATGACACAAGCAATAAAGTTCATACATTTCAAGGTTGCAGACCCAGGTTCAATCCCCAGAACCCATGTAAAAACATCAAGCACAGTGACACATGTTTTTAATCCTAGTGAAAGGTGGGCAGAGATAAGATGGCACTTCGGACCTGCTGGCTGGTCCAGTCTAGCCAGTATCTAAGTTCTAGGCCAATGAGAGATCCTGTTTCAAAAGACAGAGATGACATTCCTGAGAATGACAATTGAACTTGTCCTCCAGATTCCACATCATCGTACATGTGCATCTTCACACTTGCATACACACACACACACACAAACACACACACACACACAAATGCATAAGTCATGCTTTTTGTGATTTATTTTAAACATACAACATTTGACATTGGGGATATACAAGTAAATGTAAATTTTTCTATTAGGATAAGAATACAATCTTCATGGTAAAAATAAACTTATTATCCAATTAGTTTGCCAAATAGTTTCTAATATTAAATTAAAAATGTCTCCTAAGCTACATCTGAGTAGCTACAAAAGAGGCCTTTTAAAATTATGTTCACTATGAACAGCAGAGCATTATCAGTATATCAAAAGACATTCAGAGTAACACAGGATGCATAAATTCTATAAATGTCCTTTTCTTCTGAACATGTGTCCCTCCTTTTATGTGATTTGTCTTTGTTTTAATTAATCTAAGGCCTCTCTCTCTCTCTCCCCATCTCTCTTTGTGTGTGTACATATGTGTACATGTGTGTGCGTGAGTGTGTACATGCATGTGTGTGTACATATGTGTACATGTGTGTGCGTGTGTGTGTACATGCATGTGTGTGTACATGCATGTGTATGTATGCGTGTGTGTGTGTGTGTGTGTGTGTGTGTGTGTTGGTGCCTATGCTTCTGTATGCATGTATGTGGAAGTCAGAAATCAACATCAGGTGCCCTCCACAATTATTTTCTACTCTCTCCACCATATTTTTGGAGATAAGGTCTCTCATTGAGCCTGGAGTTTACTAATTCAGCTAGAAGAATTGACTTATAAGCCATAGGGATTCTTCTGCCTGCCTCTTTCTGAAACTTTGATTATAGGTGCACATTGCTGCCACTGGCATTTTTGCTGTTGTTGTTGTTGATTTTTTTTTTTTTTTTTGGTTTTTGAGACAGATTTTCTCTGTTCTGGAACTCACTCTGTAGACCAGGATGACCTCGAACTCAGAAATCCTCTTGCCTCTGCCTCCCAAGTGCTGGGGTTAAAGGCATGCACCACCACTGCCTGGCTACCACTGGCATTTTATGTGGGGATGCAAACTCAATTTCAGACAATTATCTACTGGTAAAATATGTTTCCAAGGCAAGGGGAATAGTCTAGAAAAAAATGTATTCCCTGACCACTCCACCTTCTGTGAAACAAACAGCTGCCATATGCCTATTAGGGATGGCAGCTGCTTGGACCACAGCAGTCTCTACTGTGGATCCACATCTGTCTGAAGGGTGCAGTTAGTGCTAGATTGGGTAGTAAGAAGTGACTCTCAAACCAGTTCAGCTGGGCCTCCAGAGAAGGCTGTGGCTTCCATGTAGTTTTATGTCTGTGGCAGACAGTCACCTTTGTCAGTGTAATGCTAGGGCTAACAGTTGTCTCTTCCTCAGCCCTTGCTTGAGACATTCCCATCATCTGTGCTATTGATCACAAAGGAATACAAGGCCTGGTTTATAATCATTTCTTTTAAATGGGGAATTCTCGTATAAGAAATATGAGCCACAGTACTGACAGAGATGTGGCTAAGAAGCCCTCAAAACAGATTGGTGGCACATTACATTGTTTTATTGTGCCTTGCCTCATGGACAAATGAATGAGCAAACACATGCAAACCATTGCTACTCCTAGGAACATTGTCTGATGGTGTCTCTGTCAGTATCAAGGCTCCTTTAGGCTGGAGATCTCTTTCTTATGGGACAAAGAAACCCCTGCAATGATCCTTTGTCACACATCGAGCTACAAACTCAATGGCATGTCATTCTTTCTTGTCTCTTCCTTCTCAAATGTGGGACCATTTCTCCTAAGAGACCTTTTCCTGCTTTTTCTCCATCATCTTCCTCAACATCTACCTTCCCAAACACCACCCCTTCTTCTTTGGAAGAGAACAGAAACTCTGTTCATTTTCCTCAAAGAATTATTTGAGAATAGGTTTAAAATGTCCATTGACCCGAGGCCATTTTGTGGGAAGGGTAATGTATTTGGCTGATAGCATAATTGTTGTCTAGAGCATCAGACACTGGATCTTCAGCTGAGATAACATACCAGCTGTCACATTCCCCTGAGATATGGCTGTGCAAATGGTGACACTTTATGCACATTGGATCCAGAGTAACCTCTAAAGGATAGATTCTATTCTGACCTGCATACTATGCAATATGATAAAAAGACCCCTGCCTTCTGACTCCCCTGGATATTTTTGAGTAAATTAGTAGTGGGATGACCCCTATTGATATAGTTTGTAGGGATTTTAAAGGTAAGTATTATGTCTGACTTTTACATCTCTGTGGATTTCAGGGAGGAGTGTAAGTGCTTCATTGACACTGGACATAATGGACAATGTATATGACACTATAAATAATCCCCAATCTTGAAAGAAGTGTTGGGGAGAGCAGGGGTCCTCTGCTACCACCATCCAGCTATCCTGTGGTTTCAAGAGTGAAGCTGCTGAGGAAACGTCCTCTTCTTTCAGTCTGGGAGAAGCATCATTGTCCTTGAGACTAGAAGACTGAAGAATGGGTTCTCTAAATCATTACTGATGCTTACCTGAGAAGTGTGAGTTGTACAAGGGTGTGTCTTTCATGACAGTCTACCTGCCCAGTATTTTCTCAGCAGGGATCTTCCATTATGTGATTGCTGTAGATACAGTGAGTACACAGTAGATTAATCTCATACACTTGCCATCCTTTCACTGACAACAATCTGCTACAATCTTCTTCCAATCAATACCTTCCATTCTTAATAACTCTATCATAATGATATGAGCAGGCTAGAAGGCCTTGCCTTGCAAGTTTTAGTACCTGAACTTGATCCCCAGAAAACACATAAAAGAACTGGACAAAGTAGTATTTGCTGTGAAGGTAAGAGTGGACAGGTCCTTGGGGTTTGCTAAGCACTCATCCTAGATTATTCTTTGTACTTCAGAGCACTAAAAGACATTGTCAGGGAACTAGAAGGGTGGATAGCCTCTGAAAATGACAGAGATTGTCCCCTGACCTCTGCATATATGTGCATGTCAACTGTTTGGATACCACTTAAACAAAGCATGCACATTAAAAAACACATACACACATAATCCATAAATAGCTTTCTTCATGATAGGAGCTGAGCGTTTTATTTACCTGGGTAAAGCTACCCTGCTACCTTTCTCTGTTTTCCTTTTTGTCTTTTTGAGGAACCTATCAGAGTATGAAACGAAAATGATCTCTCTATCCTCTTTGTGTGTTTGTATCATTTATCATTTCTGTATAGACAAGGAAGAAATTTTCATCCATTAAACCTTTGAGGTAGAATTTTCTTATATAAATGCAAATTTTAAGAACATAATATAAATGCAATAGGTCTATCACTCTGTATAAAATACAAATAATGTATGCCCTTCTCCATAGCTACGCATGTCAGCACTATTTAACGACTCTTATCTGCAGCACCCAGCTCAATTTCCCATTGCCTGCTTTGACTTATCCTTCTGGAAGATAGCCCCATTTTGACTTTCCAGTCTTTTATATCATGATCCCATGGCTGTAATTCTGATTCTCCCTGTTACATTTTGATGTTTTTATACAGAAAAAAAATATAGGTTCTAGGGAGAGGTCTCAATAGCAAAAGTTCACAAAATGCAAGTGAACATGAGGGTCTGAGTCTGAGCCCAGAATCCAACTGCAAAAGCCAAATTCAATCGAAATGCACTAGTACCAGAGGTTGACCTTTAGTATGCAATATAAATACATGAATCCGAACCATAGATTTGTGATGTACAATTGTTCTGTGATATCACAGGCATTGGCCTCAGGCTGGCCTTCTACTTCATCAAATGCTTTCATATTCAGAAAGTATTTACACATAACCTGAGTATATCCTCCCATGCATGTAGACTGCATCTGTGAAAGCACTGTATAATTATATATTCTATTATTAAGGGAGAATCAAGAGGAAAGTATGAACTCATGTTCGATACCAGGTGGTTGAGTTTGCAGATGCAGAACATTTGGTTTCTCTCTTCCATTTGGAGAATTAATTACATGGGTAGACACATGGTTTCTCTCTTCCATTTGGAGAATTAATTGTATGGGTAGACATTGTAAAGGAGACTGTAATAAAATTCTAAAATCAGTTACTAGAGCTTTGGGATTCTGTCACAACTCCGCTGGACATGATCCATGTCCTGGGATCCAAACCCAGTGAATTCCCTCATTCTACAAGATCTATCTCAGCTGTGCTTTAAATATGGGGCCACCTTGGTGTAAAGAAAAGGGACATGAATCTTCTAGGGCTTCTACAACAGAGCACAAGCAAGCAGTAACTTGAAATATATATGTGTGTGTGTGTGTGTGTGTGTATGTGTATACGTATATATACATATATATGTATATATATACATATTTTATATGTATAACATATATATATTATTTTCATTTTTATTTTACCATTTTCATCAGAGAACTTTGTGTTTAAATCATCTACCATTCACTCAAGAGATATTTGAGTTTGTAATGCAGGCACTGTAAGAATTGAATAATGAAATAAACTAATCTCCAGTACTCAGAGACATACTTATCAGGAGCCCTAACAACTGAGAGGAAAATCTTCCATGAACTGATGCTATGAAAGACAACAATGTTAAGGTTATAAATAACATGGTGGGGTAGAAAACACTAATAGATGTTTGGAACTAGATTCTTCGTGTTTTGAAAGCTAATAAAAATATAGGCATAGAGACTGTAAATGCTGGATGGTTATATAAGCTAACAAAGTATAGACAAATATGCCTGTTATCTCCTTCTGTCTTAGATCTTAGAAATATTCATGTTTGAAAAATAGATACTTTGTCTTTAGACTATATCAAAACATTAATTTTCTATAATTTATTTGAATTTTATGTAGGCATATTAAAAGCAAATTAATTCAAAAACAACTTTTTGGTTCTCTTGTACCTTAAAAAACATGAGTAGGTAGCATTGAGATTTAGTCAACTGCTAGGTTGCATGCATAGTATGTATGAAGCCTGTGGTTTATTCCCTGGTGCTGTATGTTCCAGTTGTAGTGCTCCTGCCTATTGAAAAGAACAGGGAAGAGGAGCAAATGTTGGAAATTGTCCTTGAATTGAAGGGACACTTGGGACTGTGTCTCAACGATAATATGAATATGATTTTCAGAAAAGAATTAAGGTTTTAAAGAAGCCCTAACTGCTCTATAAAGTGTGCCTTTCTTCTAAGGTGTGACACTCAGGACCAGCCTCTCTACTGTTCTGGTCTGCTCTGGGCCATCAGCAATGCTTTGCTGTGTCTATGGTAATCAGAAAGGAAAATGGCATGTTCATGACAACGTGATCCATGGCACCCACCCGCATGAATAGCATGCGTGTCAACCTCTGTCTTTTTGTCTTTTGTGAAGTTATATTTACAGCAAAAAAAAACCCATAATTCCAAATGTTTCACAAGATTTTTGTACAATTTTAGACATTTCAATATTTTAGCACTGCTTTCAGGAAGCTATGTGGTGATTTTCTCCCTTTAACAACATACACATCAATTTGATGGCAATGAATATGACATGAATTGAAACTCAAATTCTATCATAGTTATTTGAAAGACAATAAAATTCACAAGAGCCACATCTGCTTTTAGAAGGCAAACAGGGTCCCTGTTTGTTTCAAACACCTTGAACCGTAGAATACTCACTGCTTCTGTACTCAGAAAATGTTGAATGTTTTTCATAATCATATTGGAGCCATACTTTTGTTATGTGCAGACTGGCTTCAGAGCTGTGAGCCCTCTTTCTTCTATAAACAGCATTTGAAGGTATTTATTATGTTTTACGTTTATGACTATAAACCCTATTTATTGAGTTTTAATAATATGTCAGCCCTTAGGTGTTTAAAGGGCCATGCATGTAGAATACATCAGAAGCATTGGGTAGTAACATTGTTGAACAAAAATTATTTAGCATGAGTAGTAAAGGGAGTTAGAAATCAGTATGAATTCAACATTTCCTATGCCACAGCCAGTTGTGACAGGAGCAATTCCTAGTCACATTAGCAATTCCTAACTGCATTATACAGCCCAGTTGCTTATACCTAGGATCCTCACTTTAGATGTAAGGTAGTTGACTATAAGTACTTTTAATATGTTACTATCCAACATCCCTGGGAAGAATCTAGTGATCAGAAAGTCAGTGCTCAAAGACAGGGACTCTCACAATGTAGTTTTATTACTGTGTTAATCTAAAGCGGTCAGTTAAGAGAGTACTTTTTAGTATGTCTTATGAACTGCCTTATGGAGGCAGGAACACAGTCTTTTTGTTTTTATTGTTCTTTTATTTGGATAGTCTTCTATTGAAAAAGTCAAAACATAAACTTAAGCTCTTCATTCCCAATTGATTATAGAATAATTGAGATCTGAGCAATTAGCTTTTCTGACTGGACTACGTCTCTCATTTCCTCTCTTATTCAAAGCTTAAAGAATACTAGCTCTGCCGGGCGGTGGTGGCGCACGCCTTTAATCCCAGCACTTGGGAGGTGGAGGCAGGCAGATTTCTGAGTTCGAGGCCAGCCTGGTCTACAGAGTGAGTTCCAGGACAGCTGGGGCTATATAGAGAAACCCTGTGTCGAAAAAAAAAATTAAAAAAAAAAAGAATACTAGCTTTACACTTGGTTCTTTCATAAACTGTACTACAC
Source organism: Mastomys coucha (assembly GCF_008632895.1). Classification (NCBI taxonomy): domain Eukaryota; kingdom Metazoa; phylum Chordata; class Mammalia; order Rodentia; family Muridae; genus Mastomys; species Mastomys coucha. The sequence continues at coordinate 160,420,957 of NW_022196905.1, read as the reverse complement.
AATGCCATTGAGATTTATTCCAGTGTTATCTTTGATGATCTCTGCATGTGCCCTCCACTGACTTATTTGATAAGTACTTCAAGACTGTTTCTATATGTTCCCCTCCTACATGGATATCCAGCTATTCTGGAAACTTCCTTTGAAACGATTGTTTATATTATTGTCTCTTCTTTGCTCCTCTGTCAAAGGCCAGTTGTCTATTTGTGTGTCTTTTTCTAGGCTCTGTGTTCCACTGAAGTCTTTGTGAATTCCAGTGCTGAGACCAGCATTTCTCAATACTTATAAGTGAGATTTCTGAATAAAAAGATTTCCACTAGGAAGTTTCTCTTCTCTTACAAATTCCATAATGTAAAATAAAATATCAACACACATTTCATCCTCAAATTCCTTCTGATCATTCCCTCAAAATTCACATTATTTTTTCTAATCTCTTCTCACTTTGATTATCTATTTCGTTCTCTGCTGGTTACAGGTCCTGTGACTCTCCATATGAATGTCAAAGCTGACCTTTTGATATCCACAAATATCTCTCTAGAACTTTGATTGGGACAGCCTTGAATTTACAATTCATATTTGATGAATTGTTATCCTATCAGCCTTGGTTCTCCATAAAAGCTTAAGTTGTCTCCACTCTTTGTTTACTTTTTCACCTTATCAGATGCTGTAGATGTCTACTTGTGTTTATGGCACATTATTGATGGTACAAATCCTTCTGCAGGTTCCATATCACACTCTCTCCTTATAGATGTGGAGGCAGTCCATTGGTTGTCTAGTCATTTTGGACCTTGATACTGCTGTAGCTACTCCTTACTAAGGAGGTTGTAGTTGCTCACTTCATTATAATCTTCAGTAGACAACGCTTTCATCTTCCATAAATAGCTTTACATCATTTCCTTTAGTGTTAACCTTTAGTTTTTCTTGTCTTATTTCATTTGTTAAAATGACTAAAACTGTTTAAAAAGTGGGGCAACCTGGACTTGTTCTTAGTAAGGTTTTTAGAGGTTCTTTGAGTTTCTTATTAATAAGATCGTACCTGTAGAATTTTTTTCTGCAATTATGGTTTATAAAATTTCTAAAATTTCTTTCTACATCGATAAAGTTGTAATGAATAGAGGTTGTGAATTATTAAATGCTTTCTGTCGTTATTTAATATGACCATTTGTTTTGTACTCTTGAATCTGACAGTAGTTGATTACTTGATTTCTGAAAGCTGAACTCACCTTTTACACCCTGTAAAACCACAGGTAGTCACTGACTGCTTCTAATGCATTGTGGAGTTATTTAGTGAAGATTTTATTAAGTAATATTTTTTGCATTTATGTTTAGGGGGAAATCCATAGGATTTTTTGTTTTTTGTTTTGCTGTTGTTTTTGTTTTTACAATATCTACTTGATTTGGGGATTGAGTAAAAATGGAAGAACTTGGTACAAATAACAAAATGCCTTAGCACATTTAAAAGCTATTAATTTTCTCCCCTGGAAACTGAAACATAAGATAATTTTTCTCTTGCATTCACCACCAACCTGGCAGAGCTTTGGGATTGAAGCCTATAGTACACACAGGCCTCCTACTTGCCTGGAGTTTTATATCTTAGATTTGCTCAGACCAAGTCTGCAGCAATTCATCAATTACAGTTCATCTCAGTCTCTCTCCACTCTTGTTCCTGCAGAGATCTGTGCACACGAGTTTCTCCTGCTGATCTACCCTTCCTGCCGTCTCTTTTCTTGCCGATGTCAAGTACTACAAGATGCCCTGGGACATTACTCTGAATGATATAAAAATGTGTTTGGATTTTTGTACTATTTGTCTTTTCTATCAGAGTAGAGTGACAACTTCAAGATTTTACATGCAAGGCTGGACAGGAAACCATCTCTGTATGCGTTTTAAAACAACAATTTGGCATAAACCAGGAAACAGAGCCTAGCCAACTGGCAGCTAATGCTGGCTTATATCCTCCTGTGATGTTTAAAGGACAGAGCCTGCATGCCTCTACTGTGGTCTCTTCATGCAGCTGTGCAGGAGACAGCTGCTGAGGTGAGGCACAATGCCCACAGCTGCAGGGAGATGGCTCTCAGACGGCCACTGAGAACACTCTGACATTCATACACTCCTTTGGGAAAAGTTAAAAATGTAGCTCTGTGCATGCGTAGCCTGCTGTGTGGGAAACAAAAATAAACAAACTCTTGAAGATTTGTTAAACTTTATGTTGGTATTTTGTCTATACCTAAAGCTCAACAACAGAAGCCTGACTGACAGGCTGGGGACAGGGAGCAGGGAAATTTCTATGAGATGCAAAGCTTAAAGGCAAGCAAGACAAGAGGGAGCTGCAGGTGATGCTGAGCACTGAAGGACACTCCTTAAAGGTTAGCTGTAAAGTCTGTCTATTGCTAGTGAAAGAAGAGAGAAAAGACAGGAGGGAGAAAGGAGAAAAGGGAGAGAAGAATGGAGGAGGGGAGGAGAGACAGGGAAAGGGAGGGAGAAGAGAGAAAATACGGACCCATTTGTGGCAGGGCAGGTACCCAGTGAGGTGTTGACTAAGGATACTGTCCAATGAGCTGGAAGTATGGAATAGAAACTGGTCCCTTGCCCAGAACTAAGACTGAGTGTCTTTAGCTTAGATGTCTTTTAGGTTCTCTTCAGGTTAGGTGTTTCGCTTTGACACACACCCTTGTTTGTTTGTTTGTGTGTATATGTGTGTGTACTTTTTGTTTTGATTTTCTGTTGTTTTTTTTTTCAAACATATAAAAATAGCTTGCTGTGTGGAATGTTTGGGAGTCTTGTCCTTAAGGCCTCTTCATACCTGTGAAAGCAGCCACATACATCTGTGAGGGAGGCAGACTCCTCTTTCTCCATGTACCAAGGAATTTAATGTTTAGGAGCAACTTAACGTGACTTTTGGGTGATCATTAGGTGACATGTTGGATGTGGCTGATCAGGGCCAAAGGAGTCTTTAGGAAGACTGGATATCACCATCACCATCACTGTGTTGATTATTTATTTAGTAGGGTAGCAATGGTTTTTCTCAAGAGACAGGTTGGGTTTTCTTTTTTGGTTTTTGATTTATTTGGTTTTTAGTTTTTGGTTTTTGTTTGTTATTGTTGTTGTTTTGATTTGTTTTTCTGTTTTGTCTTTTTGTTTTGTTTTACTTCATTTTTTCAGCAGCCAAGGACCCTGATTGTTTCTATTTCCAAATGGCTTTATCACAGTTTAGAGAAGTGACCCGTGGCTGCACTGTCCACCATCCAACTGCCTGAGCTAAGTGCACACATGAACATGTGCTGTTGTATGCCTTATAAAGGATTCTAATCCTGTGTTGTGGTTTCCCCCAGATGCTTTTATTTTATTTTTTAATATTTTATTCTTTCCATCTTCACTCTATTCTTCTGTTATATCTCATTTTAGACATTGCCCCTTCTAACAAGATGTACCTAGGGATGCCCCCTTAGCTGTTTCCTTCTGGAAAGATCTAGGATCTTCTTCTCTCTGTTAGATCTCAGAATTCCTGTGGGTGGTGAGCACTGATCTTCTCTGTGAGGTGTTAGCAGCTAAGGGTTTGGGGAGGAAGCAAGGCCTCTACATTCATTCTGATTCACATGGCCTAGTCCCAGGCCAACTCAGTTGTCCATCCAGATAAATTTACCCTTTACAGCCCATCCTATATAGCAGTTTTCACCAATGCAGCATGCTACAAAAATCTTCCAGAGGGTTGGCATTCCTCATAGAAAGTGAAAGTTAATATTTTTAAATAGTTACCATACCGTGACTCACTGTTTTGACATCGCACTGAAATAATTTATGACTGTTTTACATCTTTACATTTAAAGACATCTGACTCTGTGCGAAGCAGCTAAAAATCTGTTCTAGCACAGGACCAGCTGCCTGTGATCAAAGATCACGTATTCAAGGGGGTGCTAGAATTAGGCCACCACACCCCTGACTCACTTAGAGAATCTAGCCCAGTTCTTTCTTTTCATTTCTTTGATGGACAGTATAATTCATCACCAAGACTCATAAAAATCATTTTGCTTAAAAAGGAAAAAGTATAATCTGGAATATGATTTATTTTTATTTCATCGGAATTTAGATGGGTTCTTTGAAGTTTGGCATGTCTACATGTATATAAAATTATCAGAATCCTTAGCACCAGTGTTTAGACTAATTGGAAGTTCTATCTATCAGTTGCAAGGCATTCTGGAAGGCATTACACATATCACAGCCTACAGCCTCAATAAGGAAGATACAGCTTGGAAGAAAGTATTCATCAAATCATTGTGAGCGTCATGCTTTGACAAATGACAGCCATGGCTAAATACGGTACATTTAGGTTGTCATGGAATATACCTGGCAATGGTCAATATCAATTGTCAACTTACCAGGGTCTAGGATCATACAAGAAACAAACCTCTCATTGTGTGTGTAAGGGACTACCTAGATTGTGTTAAGTGATGCAATTAGGTCCACCCTAACTGTGGGTAGCACCATCTAAAGTTCTTAACCAAATGAAAAAGAGGGAAATGAGTCAAGCACTATCCTTCAGCTCTCTGAATTCTGACTATATATCCTATATATCCAAAGAGACTGTGTATGGCATCCTCCAGCCGCCATGACTCACTTGCCACAATAGACTGTGTGCCAGTATGAAACCTTCCTTCTTCTTAACCTTATGTTTGTCAGGTATTTTATCATAGCAATTAAGCATGAGAGAATAATTAGAAACTTCTTACATATTTTGACATCTAACATATATAGCAATCAGTGCTAAAATAAAATTTATATAAAAAATCTTTAAAAATATTATATAAATACTTTTACTCATTCATGTTTTCTTATTAACAAAAATACTGGATTGTCTCCATTCATGTATTTTAGAAAGAAAAATTATACTCAGGAGACAGAAGACAGAGACAGGAGACAGAAATTATTCACATTTATTTCATAACATTATTTTTCTGAATACTAGGCACAACATATGTCGTAATTTAAGACATACATGGTTCTATGATTTGACCTTACTGTCAAGTGTACATGCAACTGTACTATGAGACGAATGAGAAGACCACACTCTGGGAGTCACATTGAGCAATGGCACATAGCCTGACACACACAAAAATATCTCTACAATCAGGGTGGCATATACTCTTTTATTGAACCAGTAGAATGTGGCTGTAGGAACATTTGTGGACAAGAGTAATAGAAGAGCAGCCATTTTACCACCGCAAAAGTAAACAGAAATGAGAACAGTTTGTTCTCTACTGTTGGAGGTCCCTGGTCTGTGTTTAATTGGTTGGAAGTTGCCTCCTCCATGTGCTATTACTGAACCAGGGATTTCTCCATAGGTTTCAGTTTTTCATGTGCTGCATTATTTCTACAGGACATCTGATGTCACCTGGGCATGGGGGAGGGAGTAGGAACATTGAACGGACAATGGCAGTCTCAATTTTTGTATGGTCTCTTACTTCATACCTCAGATCTGACATGTGTCAGATAAGACACATCAGCTCTGGATTCAGGTTAGGTTTTACCCGCAAGACTCCTTTGCAGATAAAGAACCCTAACCCCAGACTCCAGCCATCATTTATGAACTGCACTCTGTCCCTCAGTTCTGTGTCAGATAGAGAGAAGCCAGCAGCACCTCTATGTACAGGAAAGGAAGAGGCTGTCCAGCAGGGTGGCGTCAGCCCTCCTTATTTATATTCAGTAAATAAAATAATGAAGCCTAGGAGAGATGCATGCTGTCACCAAGTGGACCCTCAAAGAACTCTGGCTGCAGATTCCATTATGAGTTTATTTACCATCTACCTACCCTAGCAGGGCCCATGAGATGTTTCTTCTTTATGTCACTGATAATTTTAGTTTTCTATTATTTTTCTAATTTTATATATGTGTATGGAAATATGTACATTTACAGTGCATGTTCACATGAGTGTTTGTTTATATGTAGGCCAGAGGCCAAATTTAGGTAATGGTCCCTCAGGCACTGTAGACCTTACTTTTGAGGTAGGGTGTCCTACTGGCATGTAAGTGACTAAGTAGCCTTGGCTGTCTGGCCAACCAGAGAGCTCCAGGGATTTTCTATTCTGATGTCCCCAGAGTTAGGATTTTAAACATGTGCTAACTCTGTCTTATTGGGTTTCTGAATATTAAGCTCAGATGCTTGTGCTCTCAATGGAAGATTTCATACTGCCAGCCTTAATTTAGCCCTTTATGATATAATGCTTGTTATTGTATGAATAAGTAATGACAAATTACTAATTTGTTCCATGTTCCAGAGCACAATGGCTCACTGATTTGATGAAAGATATTTAAAGGAAGTCATCCATGTTTACTCCATTCTCAAGTTCCCCTAACCAAATATATGGGAGTGAGCACCACCTGTTCATAGTTCAGCTGCCATAAGAATCTGTGGCATCTGTCTCATCACATATATGTCCTTCTTTCATAAGGCTCTGTGCTGTCATCACATGCCCCAGAACTCTCATTATTCATCTATCGAGTATGTGGGTTCACATATATCTTGAGTGTTATGAACTCCGGTGTACAGGAACCTACAGGGAATCTTTTCTTTAAATATTCATCATGTACACCCAGAAGTAGGATTTGGACCATGGAAAAATTCTATACTAACTTTTAAGGATACTATAGTAATAATAGAAGTTATAGATATTAATTCTACCAAGAATATTCTGTTGTAAAATAGACTTAAAATAAGTGTGGGAAGATGAGGCCTCTGACTGATACTACCATGGAGCTTGAAGCTTGCAGATGTTCTTTATCTAATTACCTATTTTGTCTGAAATCTCCACTATTGTTCATCCAATAATCAATTTCATATGCAAGGCCTCGGGCATATTTGAAAATATATCTGGAATATAAATGTATTTTCTTTTTATTTTATTAGCTAACACTCCTCCCCTAAAGTTAAATAATGGTATAATAACAGAGGAAAAGAAATTTTAGATAGTAGCCATTCAAGTTATTAAACATATTTTCCAATTTTTTCATCCTACTTGCAAGGTAGCCAGTTTCTGCATCAGCAAAGCCAGCGATAATAGACACAAGGGACTTGTACAGAGAGGGAAGAATTGCTATCTCAGAGAGCTTATGAATGATGGAGGACTCAGTGCAGAAAGTGTGTCTATTATATATAAATTTATGCATTCCAACTTCACAATTGTTGCCTCTTTAGTGACTTTGACATAATGAACTACACTCTTTAAAGAAAGCACATTTTTATTGAAGTTTCAATGATGATAATTTTATTATTTTTGTTCCCCATAACTTATTATATTGATCCCCAGGTGGTCTTATCTGCTTCTTGTACCACTTAGAAATCTACATGCCACAGGAATAAGGAGTTTAACAGGGGCTACAGGGAATTTGTTAGGCTGATTTTTGTTTACCATTTGATCTTATCATTAAAATAATAATTAAATAGCTATTATGTAGTAAGTTTTGATGGATCCTAGGAACTATTGGTTCCCAATAAGTAAATTTAACTCAAAGCTCATGGAGTTCACTTGAGTTGACATGGAGAAACCAGGCATAGTCTATGCTCTTAACCATAGCATCCTACTACAACCTTGTTCCTAGAACAACCTTGCTCCCAGAACAACCTTGTGAGGGGTCATTGGTTAGGAGAGGGATTCACAGAGAGAAAGCAGTTAACTGAAGAAGGCTGGGTAGAATTTGAAGCCAGAATCACATGGTTAGCAATTAACTGAGATGAGATCTGTGGTGTGGCTCTGTTGGAGTTCATGCTTAGGATGCAGGAAGGCATGGTTTATACCCCTAGCATGGCATACAAGTTCAACATGATAGGATTAGTTTGTAACCCTAGCATTCAGAAAGAGAAAGCAATCCAAAAATAAAGGTCATTCTTGGCTACATAGGAAATTCAGTGTTATCTTGGGATACATAAAATGCTTATGTGCAAAAGAAAATTGAGAGAAGAGGGAGATACAGGGACATACAGGGTGACCTGTAATTAGAGAGAAAACATCAGCCATCTTTTCCAGGAATAATGTAAGGGGGTTCCCAAGTCCAGTGTATATGGATTAAGAATGGAAGCTTGTTGCAGTGACTCCAGAGCAAACACTTCCATCAGTTCTGCTATTCGAGCAGAATCCCTACTTTCTCATTCTTTCCTCCCTCTTCTCTCCTCCCCTTTCCTACCTCTCCTCTCTCTTCCTCTCCCCTCATCTCCATCATTCTTCCTTTTCCCTCCTGCCCCCTCCTTTCACCTCCTCTATAGTCCTCTCTCCTTGTTCCTCTTCCTCTCGTCCTCCTCTCCCCTTTTCTTCTCTCCTCCCCCCTTTCCCTCCTTTTCTTCCATCCTCTTTTTCTGTATCACTCTTTTTCTTCATAACAATCACCCCAGGCCTGTAACTGCTCTGAGAACTTTGTAACTAAGTTATAGGAACCCAGCTGAAGGATGATTTTTCCAAGTGTTTTAACACAGAACTTAGTGCTTCTACATCTGATATTTCTGCCACAGTAGTAAATGTTCTTGTGCTTTGGAATGTTGACTGCTGTAGGAGTGATGGTAGCATTATTTCTGCCAAGCATACTCTTAAATTAGGCTTTTAGAAGTGAATAACTGTGTAGGCATGGAAGAGGGCTAGATAGACACGGTTTAGCAACTAGTTCATGAACACATTCTACTCATTTCAGACTGAGGAGTTCGGAGTCTGGATCTTGTGTCTGCTTTATTAAAATGCATTTTAAGTAATTATACCTCCAGACACAGATGAACCATTGAAGAGAGTTTCTGTTGACATGGGAGTATTCGTGAAATTTGCCTTTGAAACTCTCCGTTTTGATAATGTTGTGTTATCCTGCACAGTTGTTTAAATAGTGCCTAATGAAATATCACTGTGAATGAGATAAAGGGCCTTATGCTTAGTTTAAACAGAGCAAATTTTTTGTGTTTTAGACACCGCACTCACAGATAACTGAGAGGGTGAATTCACAGTCAGCAGTGTTGCCTATGGCACAGCAATACTCTACAAGACTGTTCTTTTTCCTTCAATCTTCTCTCCTCTCCTCTCGTTTTTATTCTCCCTGGACTATGGCCCCAGATAGCATACCCCAGAGCGGTTTCTTCTGACAAATACTAATAACATCCATTTAGACATCATCAACCTCTCAGTGACCATAACTCAAAGGATAATGACACTCACATCGTAAAAGACCAATGGCTGTAAAAACATTTATCTAGCAGGCGTGGAGGCAGCAAGGCTCCTCCACACACAGACTGATGAGAGTCTCCAGGCAACAACTCCTCCTAAAACCTCTCACATTTCCAGTCCTTTCTAAAAATGCCTTCAGAATTGTGATCCCTAACTCACAGTCAGAAACTGGTCACAGCTGAAACCACAACTCTCAAGAGAAGACTAGCCATCCCATCATTGTAGCTAGGAAGCAAACACACAAACTCTGGTACGCCCCTCCTCTGTCTCTATTAAAGACTGTAGACTACCGAGTAGTCTGACAGTTATCTGCTTCTTTGAGTGAGAATTTGATGACATTTAAGATCTTATTGATGAGCTATTTGCATGGTTTTCCCTTGCATATTTAAATTAACATAGAAGAAGTCTGTGTTTGTTATATATTGTGTCATCATAGTCATTTATAGGTGATGTAACAATTCATTAATTTCAATTCTCTGGCCTATTAGCAGCTGTGTATCAGTTTTTCATTATATAGTATTAATTCCTCACAATGGTAACCATTACCATATATATATATATATATACATACATACATACATATATATATACATGCACACATGTGTAATTGTATGCATATGCATATATGCATTGTTTTGGTTAATCACTGCAAACTTGACACAATCTAAAGTCAATGAAGAAGAGAGAGTCTCAAATGAACAAATTTCCTCCATCAGATTAGCCTGTGGCTATGTCTGTGAGAAACTTTTTTAATTGATGTTTGATGTAGAAGGGTCCAGCCCACTGTGGATGACATCATTCTTGGGCAGGTGAGACTCAGCTGTATAAGAAAAGCCAGATGAATAAGCCAGTAAACAGCATTTCTCTGTGGTTCCTGATTCAATTCCTACTTGGGTTCATGCCATGACTACTCCTAATAATCGGCTGTGTGATTTAGAATTATAAGCTGAAATAAATGTTTTGTTGCAATGAGTGGGTTTTGGTTATGAAGTTTATCACAGCAACAGAAACCAAACTAGAACAGAAATTGCCACCAAGAGGGAAGAGTTTCTGTGATGGATCTGACCATGTAGATTTTATGCTTTGAGTTGTTCTGTGGGAGGAAAATGGAAGATTTTGCAACATTTGGCTAGAAAATCCATTGAGTGTTCAGAAGTGAACAGACTGTTCTGTGGAGAATTGGCTGGCCATAATACTAAGAGAAATGCAGGCAATGGAGAAATGCAGGCCATGAAGACCTTGCTTGTAAATTTCCAGTGGAATGAAAAGACTCTATGGAGCCCACTTATATGGTGGTTGGGAATAGGAATTGCTTGCTGGGTATCAGAGACTAAAGACTCAATTGTGATTAACAAGACACCAGAACCATTGGAGCAAAGCTTCCTTTGTTTTCCTAGGGGAATGGATGGTGGTAGCTGGGACTGGATTACCAGGTGTGTATAAGAATGCAGATGACAGAAGTATACACTTTTGTAGTTCAATGGGCTAGGGGGAAGATATTTATCTGAATCACTAGTAGAAACTCTGGTTCAAAGTGACCAAGGCTATGTATGCATCAGAAGAACCTAAGAAAGCATAGGAAATACTATTCTTGTGAATTTTAAGACATGAAGGGATTATCGAGAGCTGATGAGTCATGTGTCAGAGTTGGAGTCCCTCCAGTGAGGCCCGGAATGGGCATTAGTGAAAGGAAAGCCTCATTTGCAGTGGAAACTGCAGAGCATTGAAGTTTCAAATCCCATGAGATATCTGCCAGGAACAGCAGTACATGTGGAGTGGAGTTGTAAGCCTATGAATCAAGCTATGTGCACCACAAAAGGCAAAACCATAGTGGTGGGACAGCCGGTTCATTTGGAGCTCTAGAACTCTTAAAATCTCAGACATTGATGCATACTGCAGAAGAAGAAGAAGAAGAAGAAGAAGAAGAAGAAGAAGAAGAAGAAGAAGAAGAAGAAGAAGAAGAAGAAGAAGAAGAAGAAGAAGAAAATGATGATGATATTGCTTTATGCCCTGGTCCTTCTCATTTAGAATAGGAGAGGATAAAACCTGCTTCTGATTTTACAGAAGTCCACATTTGAGAGACTTTGGCTTTTAAATGAGACATTGAATCTTTAAAAAAATCTTTTTTTTTTTTTTTTTTGGTTTTTTGAGACAGACTTTTTGTAAAGAATGTGGGACTTTTAATGTTGTGCTGGACTTAGTAACATGATGTAAACTTAACATGAGATCCTGGTAACAAAGAAGAATAGAAAGATTACAGATTAGCACTGATGTTATTGTATGTCAAGTTGGTAAGGGGTTCAGTTCCCTGGCTAGTTGTTTTATAGTCAACTTATTATAACCTAGAGTCAGACGGGAAGAAAGAACTCCAATTAAAGAATTGCCTGAGATTGGTTTGTGATCATGCTTGTAAGAGATTGTCTTGAGGAATGATTGAGTGATAAGGGAATGCCCAGACCTGTGTAGGTGGTATTATGCCTAGGGGTTGGGCCTGAGATGTGACAGGAAGTTAAAAAAAGGTTATGAAAAGAATGAGAGAGAGAGAGAGAGAGAGAGAGAGAGAGAGAGAGAGAGAGAGAGAGAGAGAGAGAGAGATGCAAGCCTCCATAATTTTTGCTTCAGTTTCTGCTCTGAGTTCCCTTGATGATGGACTGTGAATTGATTGGATAATGTAATTTTTGTTCTCCCATAAGTAATCCTTATGTCCTTGATCATAAGTTTATCATAAGTTAACATCTATCGCAACAGTGAATATTATATGCAAAACTAATTTTTTCCTCTCTCTTTTTACCATTTCTCTTATACCTTCACTAAAACTATGTACTAGATTCTGAGATTTGTAAACATTTTTCTGAGAGAACAATAATAAGAAAGCACAAAGAAGCATATACTTATCTTCATGAAATTAACTCTTCACCGTGGCTCTTATATTTCACACCTTGTTTTGTTATGGTTAAATTAGTTGATAAGGTAGCTTTGTAGGCTCAACCCTAACAGCAGCTTGCCAGGCCTAAGCCACAGACCTGTTCTTCATAAGGTGAGACAACTTATACACGCCTCCACAAGTGTGCAGAGAGATCTGTGCCTGTAAAGAGCAGCCTACTCACTCCTTGCTTGGGAATGCTCACATCACCCCACCTACACACCCTCTTGTTCTGAAATCCATACATTCTTCTTGAGACTCTCTCACCCCTCTCTGCATTGGAACTCATTTTACCTGTGATATTTCATTTTGTGAATCTTTTGCATTAACTTGTCCTTCAATGAGACTTACTTGTATTATTATTGTTGTTTCTTTAACTTTCTAAATATAAATGGTCATGTTCTTTACTGTGCTGATATATTCTTACCATTCTCCTTCATGCCATGCTCCAGGTACATGGCTATCTGTTATTTCCTTGGCTGAATATTTGAGTCTTCTTTTCAGTTATTATTTTTACCCTTTGGGATATGAAGAATTGTATCCATCCTACAGGTCTTGAGGAAAATCTGGATATCCCAATGCAATCCTAGGCTCCTTGATTCATATATGTTCATCCTTCTTAGGGTTATTTTGGTTGATGTGTTTGCATTGTGTATTGAAATGGAAGAGAATACCACTTTGCTCTGGACTCTCGGCAGCATTACATACGTTTCCATTGAGATTCACATTGTAGAGTTGTGAGATCAAAGTGTTAGACTGACAGGTCAGTTTTCTCATCTATAAAGTGAAGGACAAATCTGTCTCAAGGACTCTTTTGAAGACTCTAGTCATAGAGTTAGTGTGGATTAGCTAATACCTTTTTCTATGAGAAACACCTTTTTCTTCAAGTATGAATGCAGTAAGGATCCCAGACCAGGGGGGCACCGGCCACTAGCAGATGCTGAGTACCAGTCACTGGTCGCTCATTATTGTCTATACCATCCTTTGAATGAGGGCTGTCTCTCTTTGAAAGAAAGTATGCAGTAAATGAATTATCTCTATATAAAATGATATAAAATAAATAAATAAGTTTGCCTTAGAGTCAAACTGTTAGTCAAAATTCTGTAAATGTGGTAAAATGCCCGAGTTAAATAATTTATGAAGAGAAAGGGTTTATTTTGGTCCAGGGTTTGATCTTGGATACTTCAACCACGATGGGCTGATCCTATTGCTTTGGGACTGTGTGGAGCTGTGTATAGTGTTTAGAGTATATAGCAGAGGAAATACCTTACCTCCTTGAAGCTAGAATAGAGAACAGATGCGAACAGTTAGATAGATAGATAGATAGATAGATAGATAGATAGATAGATAGATAGATAGATAATTTGGAGAGGAGACATCAGGTTCTAGAAACTCCCTTCAAGAGCTTCACAAATATATGATTTTCTTCTGCTGAGATCAGATTTTTAAAGAATATACCAATGTGGACAGTGCACAAGCAGGACCACGGCCTTCAACATATGAGTTTTGGAGTACATTTTAGATGAAAATTATAGCACTAAAGTCATCCATGTTACAATGTTAAAATGTCAAAAACCACAATAGGTCTTTATATGTCTTATTGAGCTTTGTAAATGAATCTCTCATCAGACAGCATCTGAACCAAATAGTGTAGAATTCCCCATTAAATAACAGGGCAGTTTAAAAGGTCTCTAGAATAATGGGAGAGTGGTACCCAGCAGACCTAAAAGTACAACAGCCTGAGTTGGAGAGATGATACTGTCTTGTTGACCTAAACATGGTTCCAACTGTAGACAGCCTGTGACTGGCTGACATTGTCGGAAAATAGAGTCACTATCTGTTTATACATCAATCAAATTTAACTGAGGCATCTTTAGGACAAGGTTTATATTTATATAGAAGTAGTACTATGCAAAACTGAACAAGATTTTGATTTTACAGTTTAAAAATAGAATTTTTTCCCTAAATGATAGGAGAATGTGAATATTTCTCTGCAATCTGCCTGCCATTCACTAATTAATAAAATATAACTCTAATTTGAAAAAATTAAAATTATCTTTCACATTTTAACTTAAATCAAGGGCATTTAAGTGTGCATTAATAATGAAATCATTATATGTATAAAATTATGAATAGCATTTACATGTTATATGAAATTGTATAAATATATGGATATAAATGTTTGTATTATCTGTGTATGAATTTTTATATATTAATATCAAATATAAAATCACCTTACCTGTAAATTACATTGGTAACAGATGGGCATGATGAACTCCAGACATGTATTCACTCTGAGTCATTGCCCAGCCTGTGTGCCTTGCCTGTGCCAGGCATTGACAGCTGGGAGACCATCATTATCTACTTCTACCACTTTAGTAGCTCATTCCCTCTCAAGGAGGAAAAAAAAATATAGCTTCAGTTCTTGATGCTGCATATATCTCAGGTTAGACTGATCCAAGCAGGTTTCTCACCAGGGCTTGAGTGTACAACAATATAACCCATGCACCTTGCTTCCTTCATTCCTATAAGAGGCATGTCCATGCAATTTCATGGTCCAGAGCATCAAGACGCCAAGGATAGTTATGAACATAGTTCAACACAAATAATCACCTCTCATAAAACAGTATGAGATTTTGAGGGATGGGTTTTCAAAAATTCTATTGTATAGTTCTCTAGCTCAAACCTTGCAGATAAAACTATTGTAATGTCAACGGCTGAATGACTCTGTTTGAATTAGAAGAGCTACTATAGATATGGACACATGAGGGCTCTTGAAGTTCTTACGCTGTTGACCCTATAGACTTCCAGGACTACATTAGGAAAGAGGTTTCCTACAGTGACTTTGGACAGCTGTGCTTGCTCCTGTAGTCCTGCTGAGCCTCAGACTATTACACTACAGTATTTTAATCTCACTAGGGCTTTGGTCTCTACTCTCACTTGTAGTCACCCAAATGCTTACACATGCCTAAATAGCAGCAACCACAGCCCTTTTCCATGGATCTGTCTTCCACCTCATCTTCAATGAAGCTCCTGTGCATGTTGCATGGTGTAACAAGAAAATAGACTAGAGAACCAGTACAGCTTATAACTGTGAAACACAATTGAGCCTGAATACTTTGTGTGTATATTGAAAGGCACTTAATATTCTCCTCCAAATATCTTCCTCGATGCTATTTATTAAGAAGGACTTTTAGCAGCTCCAAGCTAGTGTTTGGCTGTATAAACAGATGCTCTCTGTCAAGGAGTGGACATACAGTTTCACAATCTCTTGGTCTGAGTCACAAAAAATGTAGTGACATGCAAGCTCATCATGGAGTTGAATTCTGAAGAAGTTTGAGTCCAGGACTCTGACAGAGGTCAAGTGAAGGTGGAGCATATTATGGCCTGGAATAATATTTAAAAAGAATTTAGAAGATACTGAACCAAGTGCAGTTGATAGCCCCATCATGTGTCAGAACTACTGAGACACTGATAATACTGTCTAGTGACTCTCATAGAAACAGGAGAGAAGAGCTGGTTTCTTTTTTCTTTGTTTAATTATTCCTTCTTTTTGGTCTCTGTTCCTCGTTTTCTCTAAGGTTCTCTTTGTAAGTGATTAGTAAGCTTATCCTGCCCCAATCCCTCTGCTCTTTGCTTCACAAAACAAGCATTTAACAGACTGGAAAGCCCAGGGAAGGTGCAGTTAGATATTATAAACCTATGCCCTTGTTTTTGTAGATAACAATTACCCATCAAAAGTCTCCATCTCAGCTCCTAAGAGATGTATCCAAATTGTTCCAGCAAACAACTTTCACTCCTAATCAGTTAATGACTGAATACTGGTGCTGGATGTGTTGTGTTAAAGAGGCACATTGGGTGGGGTTGGGGGGCAGTTGGCATAGACAGTGGAGATGGCAATTTCACCATGCAATGACAGCAGAGCTTGCAAGGGAAGCAAGCACAGGAGTTCCTAGTGCAAGTCATACAAAGTTTTCTTGCTACTGCCCTCCAAAGAATGTTCTGGGTCTTACCCCTTCTCTCTAATAATACAGGATTCAGGTCACTATCTACATATTTCTGCTGTGTAGGCCTGGTTCTACCTACCATAGTGGATGGTGCAGGAACCTCATGTCTGCTCACTGTGCTCTTCAGTTTCCCATATCCCAGCCTTAGATATATACATAGAACCAAACTAAGTTGCCCCTTTTTTCCAAATATGAATTAGGTAGGACCCACATGAGTTTAAACTCTCCCTTTATAGTATAGCATCACAGAATTGTTCTGCCACTTAGGCCTTGAAAGCTGTCAGAGGTGGGACAGATTCATTTAGGTAGACAAATAATGCCAGTCAAATTTAAACTTGATGTCTGCTCAGGAACTGAATTGGATCCAGTTGCTGGAGGCCTACTCTTAAAGTAGAGTCTACCTCGGGATGAAGTTACTAATTTTCTTCATAGAGAATTCATCTTACCTGAAGCTGGTAGGAGAGCTGGAGGGGAGAAATGGACAAAATGTGATTTGGCTATCTTGACACATCTATTTCATGTAAGCTGGAGATATAGACCTCTGTGTATTGCACTATATATTGCATACACAAGCATGTTCCTGAATAGAAAAGAGATGATATGGAAGGAACAGAAAAACATTTGCTAGGGAAGAAATCTAAGAAAATGTATTTGAAAAGGAAAGTGAATTTGGATGTCAAGAATCTCCAACAGCAACAGATGTCTGCCCTATATGATAGGGAGCCATTTGTAAGAGAAATCTTCACTGTGCTCTTTAATAACAGTTACTCTAGTCTGCTCATGTAGAAAATGCCCTCAGATTCTCTGTGCATGACACTATCAGAATTTGCTGATGCCTGAGAACTGTTACTTTAGAGGATCTCAAAAATATACAACTAAATAGTTGAGTACATGAGTGAGCTGATGAGAATGGGATAGAAAGAAATAACACTCATGCCGTAGGCTAGCATGATAAGGCCACAGACTGGGTCTCGGAACAAATAGCCAGCCAAGGTTCTTTATCTCTGTTTCCTTCCTTCCTTCCTTCCTTCCTTCCTTCCTTCCTTCCTTCCTTCCTTCCTTCATTGCATTCTTTCTTCCGTCCTTCCTTAATAGTAAAATGAGTAGTCTTAACAAGGCTTGCGTAGGGAGTTTCTTCTCCCTGTTCCTAGAGGCCAAATCTCCCATTGAGGTGCAATAGCAACACATCTTGCTCTGACAGATGTGGCCCATATCATGGTCCTGTTCCAACTTCTGCAGCCAGCTGTTCTTGGTAGTCCTTGACTTACAGACACATTGATGCAGTTATCTTCTCCATCTTCTATGGGATTTCTTCTTGGACCTGAATTTTAGTGACTGAATTTCTTTTTTCAAGGGGAATAGTGAGTATTTGCTTTTTGAAGCACTGTTCAGTTCAGAAAGACACATTAATTATACATAATATGTGAGATATGAAGTTTAGAAAACACCATATTTGTTTCAGAAAGCACACACAACACATGTATCTGGTTATATGTGTGCGTATGTAAGCACATGACACACTGAGAATCAGTGAAGAGTAGCACTATAGAGTTTATGAAAAATATAAAAGAAGACAAAAATAATTAAAAACAAAGCAACAACAACAAAATAAAACAAAGACTATGAAGAGGAACTCATTCCTAATGCATGTGGAGGCTCTGGGTCAGAAGAGCCACACAGACTGCAGTATTGTTTGCATTTTAATGGAGATTAAAACTTAACTTTCATGAACTTGGAAAACAGATGCTTGCATGCACATTGTATGACTGAAAAACATAAGAATAAGATATATGGCACATTGTCCTTTAAGTTTGGTGCAGTGGTGTGGGCTCTGTATATGGTAAGGCAGTTAGGACTTTTAGGAATTAAAGGGAATGCTGATCTTCAATTATATCCCTCGTATTCACACTCCCACTGCCTATCTCATCTATGTTTCCATCTTCTCTTTCCAGACCTGGTATATTTCTGAACCCACATTAAGGAGCATTGTATTTTCTGCTCAGTAAGATCTTACCCTTCCCTCCATGTGCAATTGTGATATGTATTCCTAGGTATGTGCGCTTGCATTATGAATATTCTTGAAGAGAGTTCACATAAGCCACATCACCCATTTTTACCAAAATTAGTGAAAGTAGGGGGTCAGTTTGCTACAATTTGGCATTTTTACATCTTGGCTAATGTCTTTCTTATGTGGTCAGGCATAGTAACTGAATGGAAAATCTGAATAATGTAAAACTGTTGACGATATGCCTAATTAACTCAGAGAGCAGTATCATTTCAAGAGAGCTATTTCTAAAAATAAATATATATTATTATTATTTCCCAAGTGTGTTAACATCAGTAATAACTAATTGGCATAAAACAACCATCCTTTAGCGGATGTGAGCACACATACTCACAGAAAAGTTTGACAACCTGAAGCATACTCACTGAAATACACTAACAAACACATTCCCACACATACACATATACACACTTATAATAAACACTTCGTAGAATCTGTAGAATACGTACTAAAAATCCACCTTGGAAATGACCAATCACAGGTATTTAAACACTTGTGAGCTTCCGTGTATTTACACATCACACGTGGGATTAGAGTGACTAGTGCTTGGAGCCAAGAATCATTAGTGCTGGCCTCTTAACATTCTAGACTTTGTTCAGAGCGAAGCTGGCTCCTTAGCACAAGCTGTTCTGCCTGCTTTGTAAGCAGATATATTAACCTCAGTGCAGATGCATTTGATATTGATCGCTTTCCCTTTGGCCTTCATCCTGACACAACTTTGATCTTGAGACTGGAGTTGAGTATTGTGCCTTAACTAGACTAAAATCAATTTTTAATAAGAGTCTTCACTGGCTGTGACAGTTTCTCCTATCTAATTGATAGCCCAGACTCACGATAAATGAAAAGTGTATTTTTCAAGCATGCTCTCAATAACAAAGCCCATACCACTGGCAACAAATGAAGTGAATTACCACGTGCCATGCATGGGATTAAGAACTGGATGGAAATGAGTTTTGTATCACGCAGATTCATGCAGAGAGGGCGCTTGCCTTATTTTCAAATACATATTGACTTCATTTACCTATAATTTGGTTAAGAATAATCCCAAGGTCAACATTGCTTAGTGAGTACACTAAAATTTAATAAATAATCATGACTGGCTGTGAGCGCTTTCTCCAGTTTTTTTCTCATAAGGGGAAAATAGAGATGATTTGTGTGAAGTGTTATTATAAGGTGTCGCAGTTAGAAGATCTGGTTAAAAATGAAATTTTGTCAACTTTATCTACCCTGAGGTGACTGAAATTAACTTTTCCTGTGAGGGAAAATGAAGTTTTCATTAACTTTTAGTTTTGTCTTTTCCACTGTGATCTGACTCACATAGTAAAAAACAAAATCTCTTAACAAGCATTGACTCCATATTTCCTGAGCCTTGATGACCTTCCTCTCCTTTATGGAGTAATAATCCCTAAACAGATGTGTCAGGGTTGGAATGTCACCCCCTCGTGGAAGTGCCTCTTGTGTCCTTCTACTTTTGCCAGTTAAGAATAACACAGTCAGAAGTGTTTTCGAGCAGATATTATGTAAATGAGTTCTTAGCCCTTTCTAGCAAGGATGTAGACACAACTCAGAATTTTATAGGAAGTTGGTTCTTAGCTTTATCAAGAACCACAGAACCGAACTGTCTCCCACAGAGTGTGACAATGTGTATCTCATCAGCAGAAATGAGAGACCAGGGCTCCATGGCCTCACTGGCATTTGGTGATTGCTTGGCTAGAGCTTTCTACTGAGTACTAAAGAATGGTTGTGTCCTGGTGACGAATAAGATGCGATCCAGTCAAAGGTTGGTCTGCTTTTGAGATCATCTTCAGTGTAGTATGATTTCAAGTATTTTGTGAAACATTTCTGAAATTCTGTTCACCTCTTGAAAAGCCATTTTCTATGAGACAAGCTATGGTGTCAAAACCAAGGATGCAGTTGTTTCCTACCACCAGATTGGACCCTCCAGGTACAGCCACACTTGTTATATATAAATCATAAACACAGATGCTATGGAATACCGAGCATTCTTTTGGGACTCACTTATATCCACCTCCTTAAAGGCATTTGTGTCCTCTACATGGTTTCTGCAAGCCCCTTGCAGGGATACATGCTGAACATGGGAACTTATTGATAAAGCCCCTTGCAGGGATACATGC
>NW_022196905.1:160384659-160399619 GCF_008632895.1 Mastomys coucha | reverse complement strand
AAAAAAAAAAAAAAAAAGGAAATGTGTTTATAAAATGTGTGGTGAAACCAGAACCTTCCATCTCTGTTTTGGAGAAGAGCTATCATACAACATTCGGTCAGCTGAAGATGGATTGGTACAAGTGTCTATACAGAAACTTCAAGTCATTTTTGCACGTGCAGAATCATCCAATTGTCCCAGACTGAACTGGCAGTCCTGTGGCTTTCTTCCTTTTCCATATTCCCAGCAAGGCTACATGAACTTCAACTCTTGATGAGCCGCTTACAACAGCAGTTCCTTAGGAGCCAACAGTGACGGGTGATCCAGGATTTCCCTATGAGAAACAGACTGGCCACCTACAGAAAGTATCACAATGAACACGTCTTCCCTTCTTCCAATTCTGTACAGTGTCTCCTTTCAAGACTATTGTCCTCATCACACTTGTCCCTTCACAAGTCTAAAGCTTGAGGTGATATGAAGAAGACCAACATTAAGAAAAGAAAACTCAACCCAGAAATGAAGAAACTGGAGGTATCCAATACACCCCAGAGCATCTTGCTATCCTAACAGTATAGCCCAGTGGACTGCTACAGCCTGTAAACCAATACTGAGCATCTTGCCCTATGACAGTACAGCCCAGTGGACTGCTACAGTCTGTAGAGACAAGGCTTACATTCGCTGTTAGATTAGGACCTTTCAATGTTTGTGGCAGCCAGCTTGTACTTGATTCCCAAAGTGTAATCAGCATGTTGGGGAGAATTTAGCTCTGGGGTATTCCAGAACTGAGGGTTCAAATTCCTTTGGATCTCAGGATGTCACCCTTGGGTGCCTGTGCTGATATTCCACCCTTGATCAAACTGGGCTCAGAACACTGCACCTCAGCATGGGAGAAAGCATTCCACAGGAATGAAAAAAATCAACAGGCCTCCTGTGTGGCCTGATACACCTGCCTACATGTATTAAATCACCATCACCACATTTCTTCTGTGTACTGAAATCCAGTGATAAGCCATTCTCACACTAACGAGAGGTATATGAACCCCAGCAGATAGGAATCATGGCACACCTTAGTGGTCTCTGTTACTGATTCTTTAATAGCAGTTTTTCAGTGATTTAGTAACTCCCTTTTGTTTTTGACGTATATTCTGCCTTATTTTGTGTTTTTCTATATTATAAGAACACTGAGTATCATATTGGAAAGGCTTAAACTGTGTTGGTGGTGATAAGTGCTACAAATATACTTAATAAAGCAACAGAAATCTCAGAAAACTTCTCTCATAAAGCAAATCTCTAGGATATTTTGTCAACCCTTATACAAAACCTTTAAGATATGAAGTATTTTCCAGCAGAAAATGTTTGATCCTATTAAATAAGTGTTGCGAACCAATGTCTGTGCTGCACATACAGGTTTAGATTCTTTACCTTGGAGGTAAGGAATCAAAAGAAATTAAGGATGTCTCATACAAACCACATTCATAATAGAAAGTGCCTTGCTAAATGTTGCAAATGCTAGACCATAAAATGGGGTTATATATCTCCCACAGCTCTGAAAACTGGAGGCCTAACACAAAGTCCCCTGGCTTGAATGGCAAGCTGAAAGAACTCTTTGGGGTCTCTCATAAAGGCACTAATTCCACACGTCAGGCTCCATCCTACAGGCTCAACCCCTTCACCAAAGTCCCCAGTCTCTAGTGTCATTATCTTGAGGATTAAAATTTTGACATGTGGGGCTAGAGAGATGGCTCAGTGGTTAAAAGCACTGACTGCTCTTCCAGAGGTCCTGAGTTCAATTCCCAGAGACAACATGGTGGCTCAAAACTACCTGTAATGACACACCATCTTCTGGTGTGTCTGAAGACAGCTATAGTGTACTCATATACATAAAATAAATAATTCTTTTAAAAAAAAGTTTGACATTTGAATTATGAGAGGATACAAATACTTGTTTTATTAAACCACTTGTCATGAATTTTATTTGCCTCCTCCACTCGAATATATTTGACTACCTCCTCCCCAACATTGAGGGTCTGTTTTAATAGAGATGCAGAAATAATCTACTTTTAGATTCGTTGTCCTGGTCTCAGAAAATCTGGCTGATATTTTCAAGTTTATTCAGGACATTATTCTTTTAGAAAATTAAGACAGTTAGACTATTATCCTTATATCCTACAGGCAGGTAGGTACTCTGGGACACATTTTCACACAGATTGAAGCAGTTTTTCAACAATTCTATTTAAAATAAAATGCAGGCTTAGTCTCATATCTACTTTAACTTAGAAATATTTATTAATATCACACATTGCTTAAAGTAGTATTATATATGATCTAGCATCTTGGGGCTATGATGATAAGGAAAAGCTCTTTCTTAATGAGAATAGGGAAATAAATTAACAACCCCCTTGGTGGAACTCCATCCAGTTTCCACACTTCAACTGTGTAGGTGTCAATTCAGCCTCAGTCAGTGGCCATGGAGGGCATTGCTTCCTGACTATGACATGTGGAGGGTTTAATTAAATCCTAATTCCCTCTACTTCCCAACATTACCTCAGATACCCCATTTTTTTATTTATGTGTAATGAATAGCAACAGCCACATGTAGCTCTTGCTCACATCTTTGTAAGGGGACTTCTGCCATCTCAGAACAAACAGTTGTGCAAGTCACTGGTGTCATTTCCTCCTCAAGGTAATTGTTCTTCTGACTTTGGCTTCAGATTTCTTTTCTATTTCATTTCATGGTGGCTAAGCTGCATTTACTGACCTGTATTTTCTTTGTAGTGTTTGATTGCCAGTTTCACTTATATGCATAAAACCCCAGAAAATGTGACTGGTGTTCTATTGAGAGGTTGTTGTTATATTTATCTTCTTTTTAAAAATCTTATTATTGACCACATTGAAAAATGAAAAATCATCTTTAAATTTTAAACTCTAAAGTCAAGGAGGACATACTAAAAATATATGGCTGGGTATAAGTACTATGACTGAATGAGTATTAGCTAGTTTACTGTGTCTAAGTGGAAAAAGAGTAAGGTATAATATAATCACAGCCTGGTAGAACCCACAGAAATTACTGTTTTTTCTAGTTTAAAAAAAAAAGACAACCACTGTGTGCCTCTATATTTGTGCATAAATGTGCCCTCACCCTCAAAAAGCCAGAGGAGGGGTAATTTTAGCAATTAGGCATTGCTACTTGGCTAAATATGGAAATTTTTGGAAACAAATATCAGCTATTTATTATAGAACAGTCAGAATCATGTCTTTTGGTAGGACTTTCTGGGCTTTTCAGGGGCCTGGAAACTTGGATGCAAGTCACAGCTGGTAGAGAGGCAATTTTCTCCTGTCTGACCAGAGCAAGTGGTCATCATCATTGATATTTTAACATTTGTGCCTATATTCCATACATGTCAGAATTTTTTTTTCTTCCAAGAGAATTTTCATCAAACTCTGGGCTTAGAAAATTCAAGT
Source organism: Mastomys coucha (assembly GCF_008632895.1). NCBI lineage: Eukaryota > Metazoa > Chordata > Mammalia > Rodentia > Muridae > Mastomys > Mastomys coucha. The sequence goes on along the minus strand of NW_022196905.1, from coordinate 160,396,178 downwards.
CATTTAGTTGGTTGAGATTGGGACAATACAATAATAATTTTATTGCTAAACTCTTTAATACTTCAACTTTGTTCAGTTTAATTAATGTGGATGTGATATAGTATAGAGGGTGACACTTATGCAGCATTATATATTTTTGTGAGCAACCACACAACAAGGGGAGAGACAAGAAACAATTTTCTGAGCATATGGAGGTAAGCATTCATTAGCTGACTGCTGAAAGTCCAATCTGGGAATAAGCAAGAAATTCAACCAACCCCAGAGACAAGTAGATAGAGCACACTCACCCTGAAAGAGCCTAAGAGTGAGCCCCTGCCCCTACATCCAGCTTTCTGCAGTGTAGACATTCCTCATTAGGTGACAATTCCAATAAATTAGAAAAGAGGACTCTTAGATCCTTTTTGGTGAGAGTGGAACTGGGCATGTATATAGTTAAATCCAAAGTTCTGAAGGTTTCTCAAATTGCTGAGAAGCCTTCTAGGCATATATAAATGGTCCTGGTGTTTGCTCACTTGTGGGCAGCTCACTGAGTTCTCTGGATCCTCTAGAAAGGAGATAACCCATGTCTATATTAGGTAATTTCCTGGTGTTATGATAAAAGGCAATTTACAGAAAAGAGAATTTATTTGGGCTTAGAATACCAGGGTGTTAGGAAGACCATGATGACAGATCAAAGGCAAGTGGTAAGAGCAGGGATCTGAAAGCTCACATGTCGAATTCAGGCACCAGTCAGGGAGAGAAATTGGAATATTGCAGGATTTTAAACCTCAGTGACCACTTCCTGTGACATGCTTCCTTCAACATGGCCACACCTCTCAAATCTACTCAAAAGGTACCATCAACTGGTCATCACGTATTCAAACATCTTAGTCTAAGAAGAACATTCTTAATCAATCCACAACATTACCTGGCCTGCATGGCCTCCAACACAGACACACAGACACATATACACACATACACGCTAGTACTCATGGACTCCTCATATAGATTTTTTTTTTTTTTTTTTTTTTTTGGTTTTTTGAGACAGGGTTTCTCTGTGTAGCCTTGGCTGTCCTGGAATTCACTCTGTAGACCAGGCTGGCCTCGAACTCAGAGATTCGCCTGCCTCTGCCTCCCAAGTGCTGGGATTAAAGGCGTGCGCCACCACCGCCTGGCTGAATTTTGATATTTTATCAATTAAAATATTATTTTAAAATATTGACTTTTGTAATTATCAAATTTGTAACTATTAATAAAATTACATATATTGGATAAATAACCATAAAAATTATAAAAATATTTTTCAATATACTCAGAACTTAGCTCACTGACCCATGTACAATATAATAGACTGTTTTTGTGATTTTTTTAATTACCAAGTGTAAGTTTAAATAACTATATTATTTGACAGACTGTAATGTAGGAATTATTACATAAAACCTGGAAAGGGGATATAATTTGAAATGTAAATAAACAAAATATCTAATAAAAAAATTTAAAAAATAAATAAATCAAAATACATTTAGAGCAACTTTAATAGTCCCCATAGCCTTTCAGTCTCAACACTTAAAAATTGCAAAGTTCAAAGTCTCTTCTAAGATTCAAGACAATCTCTTAATTGTAGTACCTATAATATCAAAAGGCAAATTATATAATTTTATTATATACAGAATACATATTTCTATTCCAAAATGTAAAAATGAAAGCATAGTTATGAATACAGGAACAAAGAATGGACAAAATCCAGCCCAGTGAACTCGAGGTCTTTGTGTCTCTGCATCTAATCTCAAAGGGTGATGATGAATTCACCTTTCTATCTTTGCTACAAATCTCTCTTGCCTGGTCTCTTTGTACTGTCTGCCATGGCAGCTGTCTCATATCATTAGGATCTCCAAAATCTTGGGGTCTTCAATATAACCTAGGCTTCTTTCATATAGTTCACACAAAGGCCTCTTAGATCCTCTTGACCTCTCAGGGCCTCCAAGTGGTGACTCCCTTGCTACACATTTTCTGGCCTCATCAGCTCTCAGAAACTATAGAAGAAGAGTTCACAGCCCCCTTACTTTGTGTTCTTCATGAGGCCAAAGCCACATCAGCAATACTACCAAGTTGGGTTGCCAATTTTCAATAGACCCAGAATCCATGAATGACATTTGCAGAAACTTTTATTAGTTGTTGCTTTATAGGAGCATAAAAGGTCTTATGCACTCTTTCTAATTTAGGGGATCTTCTAGGTTAGAGTCCTACTTGAAGGGCACACTTCCCTTTATTCCAGAATAGATCAGGTCTCTCCTTAATCTAATCATCTCCTTCAGCCCAAACTTCCAGTGTAATATTAAATCCTCAGATGCTCTTTTTCTTTCCAAACTGCACACCTTTCTTTTTGCCCTACTTACTTTTTTCACGTAGACCTGCATAAGAGCAACTACTAATAACCATGTGACAGAGTCAATATTAGGTTCCCTTGAAATCTCCTCCACCAGAAAAATTTGTCCTTCACTTGTACACTTACCCTCAGGCAAAATTTAAGGACAAGGGTAGAAAATAGGTATAATAATTTTGCCAAAAATATCACAAGAAAGGTAAGTTGCTCATATGATTCCACTGTGAAACCTCTCCAGCTGAGCCTCCACAGCCCGCGCTGCTGTCTCCCAAAGTCCCACTGTGTTGGACTGCTAAGCCTTACTTACAGCACTCAGGTACTTTCCCAGTCCAATTTTCCAAAGTCCTCCACAGTAAGAAAAAACAAAACCAACAAACAAAAACCAGCACAGTCAGGTCTGTATTGACTTCTAATATTTGCTATTGTTCTATTGATACAATACAATTTTATGACCAAGGCAACATATAGAAGAAAGAGTTTACTTGTGTTTATGGTTCCAGAAGTTTTGAGTCCGTGAGGGTGGAGTGAAGGCATGGTAGCAAGAAAAAGATGAGGTCTCATATCTTGAACTTCAAGCACCAAGCAGACGTAGTAAAAGGGACATGGTGCATAGCTTTTAAACTTCAGAGCTTACCCCCAGAGACATATTTCTTCTAGCAAGGCCACACCTCTGAAACCTACCTAAATAGTGCAGTTGACTAGGGAAGAGGTGTCTGAGCCTATGTAGGATATTCTCATTCAAACAACCATAGTGTTCTTTCTCAAGGACATAAAAACTAGGGTCTATAAGTAAAGTATCAAAGAAATGCTCTCTCTTTTATATAGCATGGAGATCTAAAACTAAAAGTTCTCTTCAGCAGGTAAGGCCCTGTGCAAAAAAAAATCTCAGAAAGTCACTCAAGTCACCTTTCTCATCTGTAGAAATAATAACTAAAAGGAAAGAAAATGTAGTTAATGTCTGAACCCACTGATTGTTGTCCCAGGAAAGAATTGGTAACAAAGATATGATGACTCCTTCCTGCTATTTTCCTTGGGTGGTTACCACAGCCCTCAGCCTTGACATTCTATGTCAAGGGCAAATCTACTTAGTTGGCATTATTCTGAAGGTAGGTTTAGTGAAGAGGAAATACTGGACATGGTAGAAACTCTCCACATAGTGACCCAGACAGAGATTACAACATCAGTACCCATCATTCTCCACCATTGTATAGCAAAGACAAAAAAGAAAGAAAATCACAAGTATATTAAAAATAAATCAATACAGAGTCACCAAAGAATTCCAAAACAACAGCCTCCACCAATATTAAACTCATTAAATTATGGAAAAATAGCAAAATACAAAGCTTCCTCCAAGTCAGTTATCCATGCTTTAGTCTCTATGGTACCAGGTGAAGTCGGATGTTGTCCTTGACAATGGGAAAGCAAGTAGTTTGACTCATGCTCCTGAAGTTAATGCTGAATAACATTCTTAACCTCTTTATATAGTATTCTCTTTTGTGTAATAGTTTATATCATTATAATGTATATGTACATATATATATTATATTACACACACAAGTGCACGTGCATGTACACACACACAAACATATACACATACATACATACATACATACATACATACACACACATAAACTCATCACATGCACTCATGGAGAAATAGAATAGAAACAAAGTACAGTGTATTTACTTTATCTATTTCTTGAGACAGTTTCATTATACAGTCTAGCTGACCTAGGACTTACTATATAGATTTAGCTAGCCTTGAACTCACCAAAGATGAGCCTTCCTCTGCCTTCTGACTACTGGGACTATGTGGATGCAGAGAGCAGATAACTTGAGGAAGGGAGGTGATAAGCAGATATCTGGATCTGAGCCAGAACTGGCCCTCGAATGCAGGCCCTCAATCTAGGATCCAGGCAGTTACAATGGTTCCCAGAAAACAAGTGCTCAAATCCCTCTCCAAAAGCAAAATGTTGTCTGCTTACTGAGTACATTGGGGAGTTCACTAAAACCACCAATCAAACAGTACACATGGAGGGACCCATGGCTCCAGCTGAGTATGTAGCAGAGGATGGCCTTGTGGGACATCAGTGAGAGAAGAGGACCTTGGTACTGTGAGGACTTGATTCCCCAGTGTAGGGGAATGCCAGGACAGGGAAATGGGTGTGGGTGGGTTAGTGAACAGGGGAAGGGGGGCTGAGATAGGGGGTTTTCTGAGGGGAAATGAGGAAAGGCGATAACATTTGAAATGTAAATATAGAAAATAACTTATAAAGAAAAGGGAAAAATTGTCTCAGTGGTTGATCTGTGCTAGATTGTCTCTAGAGCAAGTGAGATGTGTACACAGATGTGCCATTCCCACTGCTACTTGACAACCACCTGCTATCTTCCCTGCATTTGGATGGTGCAGTAGAAGCAGTGCCTGCCTGCATCTGAGCAGGGAGGTCCAGGCCTGGAGAATTATGCTATTTAGAGACTGGATGGGCTATAAATCTACCCAGGGCCCTGCTTCTTGGCAGTAGCAGAAGGTTGTGCTCACAATATACTTGAGATAAAGGTACCAGCATGCTTTAAAATCTTCAATTAGGACTAGAATATTCTATATAGGCATGTAATTTTCTCTGAGAGCTTGGTGAACCACCTGTCTGGGGCAGGGCTGCAGAGGTGAACTGATTTGTGCGTATTTGTTCTTCAATTGGTGCCAAGCTCTGAGGGGGCCAGAGGTCCAGGCTGTTGGACTATATAAGATAACCAGGCCCTAGTGTAGAATGAGTTGAGTGGGGGAATTACTCTGATGGCTATCGGTGCGAGACTCTTCCAGCCTTGTAAGCTTTTCTGGGAAGACTAAAGCATGGGATTGCATACTCTGTTTATCCACTTTCCAGTTTTGACGATTATTTCTTTTGATCTTCACAGAAGGGGTTTTGTGCATTGCTCACACTTCTTTCTGTAGGTCAGGTGCTTAACTGTGACTGAAAATTTAAGTGGTTCCCAAATAGAAGGTATCATGTTGTCAATGTGGAGGAGTCTTCCCTTCTAGAAACACATTGCCAAAGGATCCTTAAAACAGTGATGAGCACCCAAGTCTTCAAGAGAGAATTGTCTTTGCATGGTGGCAGGAAGTAAAGGCTGTACACAAAGTAGATGCCTCCACTTCCATATGTTTCTCTCTGCTCTTAATGAGACAGGCCCAAATCCAGAGTGATGTCTGGATGTCTGCTGTCTGTGGCCTTCATACTTGGCAGTCTTCTCTGTGTTGACAAGTTCTCAAGCTAGTGAGGCTTCAGCACATCCAGAAACATACACATGAAACCTATAGCATTGTCACAGGCTCTGTGTGTGTGTGTGTGTGTGTGTGTGTGTGTGTGTGTGTGTATTTGCATGTCCTTAAAATAATCTTGTTTAAAATATGAAATTCATGTAATTTATTGACAGAAAATAGTTTAAAGTATTTATGTAAAAAGGGGGGAGGGAGAAAGGTGAGGGCAATGAATTATTTCATAAGATTTCTTCATGCTGCATTTATATTTTTGAAAATAAAATATCAACAAGGTATTTACGTTTAAATAAAATAAGCAATACTGTGTGCTTTGGAGGCAAAACAAACAATGAAGTGTGAGTAGAGAAGGTCTTAAAAAGATACAGAATGCCCAAGAGGTCTTTATTATTTTAAGTGAATGGAAAGAGTTATCAAATATACAGGTTTTGAAATATACACGATCCATTATGTAAAACACATGCATACATCACATATACATACATGTGTGTGCATAAGATTTTACCATTTGGTAGCAAATACAAAGGCCATGACTACTAACTATCCCCATTCTTGTGACAGAAGATAGGTTGTCTGACCACAGAAACTTCCTTTTCCATGCTGAGCAGCCATGAAGTGAACCAGCAGAACATGAGTTTCTCTGAGATGCACCCTGGAGGGGATGGCTCAGGTCACTCCTTGGTTTTAGAACCATCAGGTTGGGCCCCCTTGTAATTTCCTTATTTAGTTCATTTGTGGAAATAGTCCATACTACTAATTGATCATTCTGTTCCACACCTAAAAACAATTGCCTTTGATCTTTCTTGTTTCTTAAAGAATTTCATAATTCAAGCTACAGTGATTGAGTGTGTTCATGTTCACTCAAGCTACAGTGATTACGTGTGTTCGTCTTCACTCAAGCTACAGTGATTGCTGCGTGTGTTCGTTTTCACTCAAGCTACAGTGATTGCATGTGTTCTTCTTCACTCAAGCTACAGTGATTGCACGGGTTCGTCTTCACTCAAGCTACAGTGATTGCGTGTGTTCATGTTCACTCAAGCTACAGTGATTGCGTGTGTTCATGTTCACTCAAGCTACAGTGATTACATGTGTTCGTCTTCACTCAAGCTACAGTGATTACGTGTGTTCATCTTCACTCAAGCTACAGTGATTGGGTGTGTTCGTTTTCTACAGTGATTGCGTGTGTTTGTTTTCACATGTTCTTGTTGTGGTGGTGGTTGCTTTCCCCCAACTATCACAGCAGCACTCTCGGAAGCATTCGCCTCTCTCTGGTGACTTCATGGGGAATGAGATGAGGTTATTTCCAGGCTGGTGACTCACTGAACCAAATTAAGTTTCCACTTGTATATAACCTTAAATTCAGCCTGGTTTTAAAAAACACTAATGGCATCCCAGCACAGAGAAGTCATTCTCAAAGAGCATTTAAATAGTTTCAGTGAGATGGAAAGAAGTCAGGAATATATTTTTTTCACTTCCTCTGGTTGGGGAAGAGGAGAGTATGGCTCTTTTTCCAGCATACTGCTTTGCCTCAGAACAATATGTTGCTTTAGAAAGTGCCTCAATTACTCTCATAGAGTATATGACACTTGGATAATATTGTTTGCTTCATTATTACTCTTTTCTATAATCATTGTTGATACATAAAGTGTCAGTTAATTCATTTTCTTTTCTATTTTTTTTATACATTTAGAGCTTTAGGTAATTTGCAAAATATATACTAACACATGAAAGACTGACTATACTTTGCCCACCTAGAGGAATTTGCAACTGGTTGGCTATAGTAGATTATTGAACATTACAATGCATTCCAGCACCAGCAATGTATACAGCATGTATTACATTTGAGTTATCTCACAGCCTAGATATGAGAAATACAGTGTGGTATTAGGGGGAAGATTTTCGGTAATATGTACAGTTTACTGATTTTAATTTTGGAAGACATCAAGAAACAAGTATTTCTGATGGAGCTTCTTAATATTAAAGTTAAGTATGAGTGGGAGAGAGAAAGGGGGACATGGCAAGTGGAAGAGAGTTGCTTACCTGTGCTGTGTGCTGTAACAGTGGGTTTGTGAACATGATGCCCTTGTGAATAAGCTCAGTCATCCCAGAAAGCATATTTAATTTGGAGTGTACTCTGGAAGCAATGGAAACATAAATTTGTTGTGTTTTACTTGATTGTTTTCTGTTGGGAAGACTGAAATAACACTGACCATCAGGTAGAAACAGTACAGACTTTTGTCAGATGCAGATTTACAGAGTTTGTGCTTCAGCTGAGATAGGGACCACAATGAATGACTGAGCTTCTGACTGGGAAACACATGATCACTAAGCCAGTGGTTCTCAACTGTCTAAATGCTACAACCCTTTAATACAGTTCCTCATATTGATCTATTTATTGGTATTTTATAACTATCATTTTGCTACTGTTATAAATTGTAATGTAAATATCTGATATGCTAGATAATTGATATGGAACCTCCCCCGAAGGGGTCATGATGCACAGATTGAGAACCCCTGAGCTAGGTCCTCTAGGACTCTTCTGCTATGAATGTACTTGCCTATCAAGAACTGAGGCTCCCCATGATGGAATAAGATACTTCCGAGAAAGTTTCCACAATGAACAGAGGATGCTTAGTCTTGAAAGTATGGATGGGGACTCCCACAAATCCCTCTGTTTTTTCTTTTTTTTCTTTTTCTTTTTCTTTTTTCTTTCTTTTTTTTTTTTGAAATAGGGTTTCTCTGTGTAGCCCTTGCTGTCCTGGAACTCACTCTGTAGACCAGGATGGCCTTAAACTCAGAAATCTGCCTGCTTTTGCCTCCCAAGTGCTGGGATTAAAGGTGTGAGCCACCACCGCCTGGCTCATAGATACCCTCTTATCAACTCACTCCCCCATATGGTTCTCCTACATGGCTCAGTCCAAAGCTACCTGACTCTCCACAATCAGGGACCTCAAGAAACTCAGAGAACAAATAGAAGTTAATGTTAGTTTGTTGGGACTCATGTTCTGTTCCCCCACTACACCTGCCTGTCTGTGAGATTACAGCTTTGCCCACTGCCTTGATGTGATGAGGTCACAGTGTTTGGTACACTGACGACTTAAGAATTTTGAATAGCTTGACTTATTTCCTATATATATGTACACCCAATGCCTGTATACATCTTCATACATGATGAGAGCCAATATAGGTCAACACTTGCCAACAGAGACTCAGGCAATAATTGGGTGCCACCTGCCCTGGGCATCTGAGCAATTGTGAGATACTTAGCTAACTGATGCTATCCCATGGGAAGAATTATATGAATGATAAGGGCCAGAGACAGAGAAGGCAGTCAGAATTTACACCATCCCAGAGTTCCCACCTTGTAGAGCTATACAGGCTGAATCTCTTGGTGTTTCTCAGGAAGAGTAAGAGAGGGAGCCAGGAGCTAATGTAGCTCTCAGGTTCTTGTGGAACGGATGAATCAGGAAAAGCCCATAACTTGGAGTTGGCTGACTGGGACTGATACAGACAACTGTGAAATTCACATTCTGTCTTCTGGTATTTTAATATTCCTCAGGGGTCCCATTCTGCACAGAGATCGCTAATAGGTCTTTATGTGGGCATTAGAGTCTCAGTTCATACCGGTTAACAGTGTGGCTTGGTGCCAAGTGTATTGACACCTGCCTGCAAGCCAGGGACCTGAGAGATGTGGAATTAAGGTGTTCAAGGCCAGTTTCAGCTACAAAGTGGGGCAGCCTGGGCCACATAATGTCCTGGCTTAAAACTCACACACAAAATAGTATGGTTTTTTTGCCAAAGTGTTCTTATCCTCTCTCTCTAATCTTACTTTTTGGGTCCAGAGAGTGATTTTGGCTCCTTAAGTGTTGACTCCATTGAAGAAAATGGTACAGACATAGTTGCCACTTATATTCATACTCTCCTGGGATAGAAGATAGCACTACAATAAGTAAGCATTTTGGACATTCCTAGGTGATGAGGCTCTCCTTACCCAGCCCTTTGGAGCTGCCCCTTCATGCTCATGATCTTCCCACCAGCCTTCTGATGACTACTCAGCTACTCGTTGCTAGTTAATGAGAAGGGGAGGCTTCACAGTGATATGGAAGTCCCTCCTACGTGTCATGCCATCCACAGGTTGAGGCAGTGAATTTCAATCAAATTTATTGTAAATGACTGGCACATAGCTAGATGCAGGCACAAAGCCTCCTCATTTTATCTCTGCACCATGTTTCTGATGTTGATGACTTGTGGCCTATGACTCCCGCACAGCACTTGTGTCCCCTGCTAGCATCACTAACTCAAGTCTCCTGCATGACCTCTTTGATCTCTTAGGACATTCTGTGTTGCTTTATATGATATAATTCTAATGATGACCTAAAGTAACAAGCCTTTTGAGTTTAGAGATGACAGACAGGGAAACCCCAGATTTAACTTAAATATTCCATGAGGTCTTCCTCTCTGTGTGGACATGTGGCTCTTGTCAATACAGAGAGGTGGAAGGTTATGATAAAAAGTATCCATAAAATAAGGAAAAGGGAGAATTGCCTATTTTCTTGTTTCTAAGTAATCTGGGGGCAGGGTGGAAGTTAGTATGTAGAATGCCTACTAATAAAATCAAATAAATGCTCCTCTGAATCTCTTCTATCAAAGACTTAACCTGAGTGAGTAGGTAGTCAGCCCCCTTGCAAGTTTAGAGTCTCAGTCAGTGGCTCATTACTACTGACATCATTCCAAATGAATATCATACTCCCAAACTCATTCGAGTAGTTATGAGAATTTTGAATATTTAGAAGTGACTTTTGGGAAGATTTTTACTGGCATGTTTCTCGAGATGTCTTTGTACGTATATGATGTGTTTTGGTAATTGTTGCCCCAGCTGCTCTTCTCCCTTTCCCTCCCACTAATTCCATCCTTTGTCCAAATATTCCCCATCATTCTTTTTCCATTTTCATGTAATGTTTTATCCAATGAGTATAATTAGATTTACTTATAGGAGCATGTTTGAGGAGTTATTTACTGGAGCATGGGGACACTCCAGGAGATACATCACTGAAGAATCTGTCTTATCTTCCCTCCAGCAATAATTAACTGCCTATAAATCCTCAGGGATATGCAAGGCTTTCCCACTTCAGGATAGGAAGCTAATTGGCCCCATCTCCTGAAGGTCTTCTCCAGATAATTAAAGTGATTGTGAATTTAAGAGTGCTACTACCATATCATTCAAGAAAGACAGCCTCACAAGGGGCTCCTTCCTCTGACTTTTAGAGTCTGTTTACTCTCTCCCACAGTTTCCTGAGGACAATGGGTTCTTCAATGAATATCTAAAGAGTAATGTGTGAAAACCTATTTTCAAAGAAAGTTTCTAGGCTTAAAATAAGGGAAATGGCTTTGTTCCAAGCATTTCTCCAAACTCTACTTTACTTCTCTTTAATAAGCTGTTTTCCAATAAATGAAAACTAAAAAGAGAGAGAGATCACCGTAGTCATAGAAGTAAAAGCATTGCTCATACTTAGTAAGTAAATTAACTTAAATATGTTCGTGTTCTTGATTAACATGTGTGTGTGTGTGTGTGGGGGAGAGAGAGAGAGAGAGAGAGAGAGAGGGAGAGAGAGAGAGAGAGAGAGAGAGGGAGAGAGAGAAAGAGAAATCACTGTAGCCATAGAAGTAAAAACATTGCTCATACTTAGTAAATTAACTTATATATGTTTGTGTTCTTGATTAACATGTGTGTGTTTGTATGTGTTTGTGTGTGTGTGGAAAGAGAGAGAGAGAGATCACCATAGTCATAGAAGTAAAAGCATTGCTCATACTTAGTAAATTAACTTAAATAGGTTTGTGTTTTTGATTAACATATACATATATATATATATATATATATAT
>NW_022196905.1:160377112-160384649 GCF_008632895.1 Mastomys coucha | reverse complement strand
TATATATATATATATATATATACATGTGATGTGGAGGGGGGAACCTTATTTTCTCCTCTATCTCTGACTTTAAACTCTTGATCTTCCTCATTCCCTTTCTCCATTTATGGACTATAAGTTTGTGCCACCACAACCAATCACAACTAGTATTTTACAAGTTGACCCTATAAAATTGTATCCAATATCTTCAAAAATCATGCTAACTTTTTAAAAGTTTTCAAGTAAGAGTTCATAGAAAATGTTCAGTGTGATTTGGAGACATTTCATCATTTGTAATTTTTGAAAGCATATATTGGGTTACCTGGTTTTCTTTTCAATTTATTCGATGTTGTTATGTGTTGGCGAGTGAAACTTTTTTGATAGATAATAGCACACACCCTTAAAAGCAGAGCATAATGAGTATGGTGAGGCCTTGCTGCTCCAGATCCACTGCTTATCATAATCTCTGTGTTCACACTTTCCTTCCCAATACAGTAGATGCCAATACAAAACACCAAGTAATAGTTCAACCCTGGCATTCCAGGGATATGTTCTATATCTAAAGCAAGCTAATCTCATAATAAAACAAGTAATACAATTTTTTTTTTAAAAAAGTTTCTCCAGTGCACTTAAACATTTTTACCTTATATTGTAGTCTACTAAGTATGCAACATTTAATATATCGAAAAGGACAAAGTCCTAAGCTTAGAAACCTAAGTCAAAATGTCTTAAAACCTGGCAGTGATTACCTGACCCTGCTATGAATTTTAATCTTTCTGTAGGTAAGACCTAGCCTGATGCTCATGGCTGCTCAGTGATTTTCCGAAGGCGCAGAACCAAAATTTTTAAAAACAAGGCAACAGCGAGGCTTGCAGTGCTGACTGACACTTTCTTTCATTGAAGATTAATTTCCTTACACATGCAAAGCTCTGCCATGGCATTCCGCCCTCAGTGGAGTTCCTTTCCGAATTCGATTTAATCCTCTCAAGCTCTGATGCTCTCATTCAATTGTAGGCATGTTGTCTTCCAAATCCTTTGTTGCCACTTTGACATTGTTCACAGCACCTTTAGCAGAGGAGAGCTGGTCTCAAATCACTTTCTCTGCTTACTCATAAGAAGCTACCGCCGATAAATTAAAGTTTTTCATGAGATTGAGGCGATGAGGTAGCATCTGCAGTCATTCCCTTCAGCTCTCTTGCTATGCTGGGCTCATCTGCAGTGGCTTCCTCTCCTGAGGTTTCCTCTCCTGAGGGTTGGGGTTAACTTCTTACGGACTCACAGGTGTTCTGAGGTGGCATCTACAGTGATGAATTCTCCAGCACACTAACCATTCTCTTTGCCCAGTCCTTAAGAGAAATTAGCATCAATGGCCGCTGGAGTTTTCCAAAATGTGATTCTCAAATACTGAGGCTTGAGTGTCCTAATCTATGGGTTGCAGATATATATCTTACTAGTATATAGTAAGCATCTGTCTTGTTATGTACACCAGTGTTGACCAGGCATATTATCACTGAGTAGTAATATATCAAAAGTAATCTGTTTGTTGCTGAGCTTAATTCTCCATAGTAAACTTAATCTAGAAAGTAAATCCCGCTGTGCACAGGCACGATAACACTCAGAATTTGGACGACATGAACAGAACATGGGCTAAGTGGATTTAATATAATCCTAAAGTCCCTCAGGCTTGTTTTGGTGTTACATGAGGTTTTACATTAAAAGAACAGCCTAGCCTCTGACGCCAGATGCAGATTTCTCTGTAGTTACGGAAGCCTGCAGTTGTGTCTTTTGTCTGGCATTGGCAATCTGCTCTTGAGCACAACTTTCTTCCTTGGCCACCTCAATATTTCCAGATAACCTTCTTCCGCTTCTCCAGTGGCACGTATTGCTTTGAAGCTTGGAAGCATGCCTCTGCCCTCAAGCTCTGTGAACCCAGCTCTGCCAGCTCCAGGCTCTCCTTCCCTTTCCTTATGGCTCTCACTCTTTACAGAACTAAGCCATGAGGTCTCGAGAAGTTCCTCGACTAAGGGAAAACTTTAGGTTATTTGATTGTCCACCAAGAATACCAGAAACTCTCCCAATGTAAGACATGAAGCTATGGTCCTCCAGAGCAACCATTCAAAAGTCTTCCAAGTTTTTATTGACAACTAGGCAATAGGACCAAGAGGCCCTGGCTTTACTACTCAAGACCATGCCTTTGTTTGCCAGATTAATGAGTCAATAGGAGAGATATACAACTTGTACGTTCACTTTGGGACATGGTAGCTATTATGGTGTTAATTGGCCCAGTTTTAATGATGTCTTATCTCATGTCTTTTCCCCAAAATTCCACAGGAGACGCACACATGCTGTTGGGAAGATGGCAAATAGCCATGCTATATCCTTGCCAGCCCCTTAGGTTCATAAAGCATTCAGTGAGAAGGTAAAAAGTACAAAGGAACTAGGGAAATCTGTGTGAGGGGGGAAATACATTTCAATAGTGGGTGACAATTCCTACAACCTCATTAGCACCGAGGGAAGACCAGCTGCCATGGGTCTTTATTACACATGGAAAAGTATTTCCCAGTTAAATGCCACTTCTGAGCTTCCATTGTCCCTTAGGTCTAGTGGGCTCTGACCATATCTGTCATTTAGACTATGCACATTCAACTTCAAGACTTCTATAAGACTCCTGTGCCAAGTCCAATAGCCCCCATTACTACAAACATTTGTCTCCTTGTTAAACAAGTGCATGGTTTCTCCTCCATGAGGAACTAATGGATACAATTCTCTCCAGCTCCACAGTGAAGACACAAACTCACCTTAAGTAAGTTGTGCTTCTCCAGAGTTGCCGAGTTTCCTGCAATCACCAGGATAAGTGTTTTCATTTCTTTAAGTCTGGTTCCCATCTGACTAGTCTGAGATTCTACAGGTATTACTCCTGCACATTTACATTCTTGTTTAGAGATCATGTGCTCATTGTTAAATATAGTATAGGACTTCTCAGCCTGTTCCTCACAGCTACTTGACAATCTTATCATTGCCCTTTACATCCTGTCTTAGAGGAAGTCATCCCCTAAACCATTCTGTCTACTGGCCCCAGGGGCAACCACGACCTCTCCTCCCAGGACCCATCTCTTCAGAAATCATCCGAATCAGGGTGAAGCTAATAATTTTCTAGAAACATGGTCCACTTTGATAAATATTTCAATTTTTCACTTATTGCTAATCATTTCAACACTTTGAAACCAGAGTTGTCTTGATTTTCATAATGTAGATGCAATATTTGAATCTAGATACCTCTGTATGAGGAAGTGTGTAAAGTTTGCCTTTCTTATCCCCTAATTACTTCACTTCTTTCCCCCATAGCCTCCCTATTTCTTCAAAAGCATTCACTTCAAGACTCTGCTTTTTTTATGCTGTGTGGTTATACTCAGGGCACATTGGTCATGGAATACAAGAACAGATTGTGTCTGTTAAAGAATAATTAAAAATATAATGCAATCATGTGTTTTATGTACTTTTAAAATGTATATACATCCAAAAGTTTATTTCACTGATAATTTAAAGAAAAATAAATCTGAGGGGCCAAATTGTTTAAAATATGAGTCAGAGACCAAGCCAACCTTGATCAGAAAGCTGTGTCAAAGTCTACTTCACACAATCACAAAACTGGCTTTTTCCTGAAGGGGAACTGTCAACATACTTGCTCATATAAGTGTGCAAAGCCTCCTTGTGTGTGGTGAGACTTGTCTATAGTTAATGATTTAAAACAGCTCAATGACAGGGAAAGGATTTGGCTCAGTGGACGCATGAATTCAAATACCCTGGAGGAATGTGCCAGGCCAGTCATGGGATAGCATCACACCTCAGCCCATTGCCAAGCTTGTCACACTTCTGTTCTCTGTTCCTTTCTTCTGCCATCGCTGGTTTCTACTCCTCTGCCTTCTGTCATTGTCCTCAGTTCCTCATGGATCAAGAATTGTATTGCTTACTCATCTCACTATTAAGATGGTTTTATATGAGTGGGAGGATATCAACATGCTTGTTCTTACATATCTGTAGACCAATATCAGATTTTCTAGGCTGAGTCCATGCAGCAAACCAGACCAGGTTTGCAGGGATTTTCCTTTTTAATATTCAAATCATTAAATTCCTAAAGGATATAAGAGTGGAGTTGGAAAGGAAATGCTAATTCAAAAATTTGTGTGTTGGTTGGAAACTCATTGGTAAGATTTATTCTAAATGAGAGCAGAAAGAATAACAGATAAAGTCAGTGCCCTGCAGTGTGCACATACAAATGAGTATTAATATGATTGTCCCTTCAGCCTTTGCTGACCTCTTCTTGCATGTCTGGCTTGTGCTGAGTGTCTGCATGAGGGACAGACATCCTCTGTGAGTTTACAGATGACAAAATGCAGGGCAGCTAACTTGTGACCCAAAGTCCTATGGTCAACATATGGTCAGTCTAGAACCCCAACGGCATTGGCTTCCTCTATTCTTCTATCAGTAAGTGATTAGTGTTAACTGTTCTGTATTGGGGCACCCCTTATCTGGCACAAAATTACTGCTAGATAATAATTCTATGGATTAAGATACAAAGGAGAAGAGAGAAACGATGTTTGGGGAGATACACTTGGGCATGTCACTGTGTCATGTCGCATAGCGAAGCTGCCTTTGAAGAATGTGAAGCAAATGAAAGAGTCAGTTTTCATCATAGCCAGAGGAAAAACATAAGGCACAGAAGAGTCAGATAACAGGGAAAAAAATGAAGATTGGATCAGCTTATGAAGAGCAGGACCAAAATGGGTGTTTGGTGAAAGGTCAGGCCAAGGAAGGCAAGGACCCAATACCAAGAGTCACCAGATGACTTGATCTAAATTTCGTTACAAGACTGTAGCAGAAGAAAAACTTGGATGTTTATATTTGAGAGATAGCCTTGGCCATTAGGAGGCCAGCATTGAAAGGCAGAAACAGTTCTCTGGTCACAGATCACCGATGTGAAGTACAAAGGAAGTGGTAGATAGTTGGCTAATCAGGGAACTCCAAGATCTGAGAACAGTCAAGAACGGTGCTCTAATAAGGGAAAAGAGGAACCTGCAAAGATGCAGGCTTTATTAACTGTCCTGAAGTCAGGTGATTTCTTTTCTCCCTCTCCCTCTCCCTCCTCCTTCTCCCTTCTCTTCCTCCTCCTCCTCCTCCTTCTTCTTCCCCTTCTTCATTTCATAATGCTTCATATTTTCATTTTTTTATTATTTTTATTACTTTTCTCTTTTTTACAATCCAGTCATTGCCACCTCCTGGCCTACCCTCCCACAGCTGCTCTTCCCATTCCTCTTCCCCATCTCCAAGAGGGTGTGTACCCATTTTGTCTCCAGGCCTCCCTACTCTCTGGGTCCTCAAGTCTCTATAGGGTTACGTGGTTAGGTGCAAATTCTCCCACTGAGGCCAGAGCAGGCAGTCCTCTGCTGTTTATGTGTCCAGGGGATTTAGACCAGCTCATGTATGCTGCCTGGTGGGTGGCTTAGTTTCTGAGAGATCTCAGGGGTCTGGGTTAGCTGAGACTGCTGATCTTCCTATGTAGTCACCTTCCTTCTCAGCTTCTTCCAGACTTTCCCTAATTTACCCACAGGGACCCTGATTTCAGTCCAATGGTTGGGTGTAAGTATCTGCTTCTGTCTCAGTCAGCTGCTTGTTGGGTCTCTCAGAGGACCGCCATGTTAGGCTCCTGTCTATAAGCACAGCATAGCATCAGTAATAGTGTCAGGCCTTGGAGCCTCCTCTTAAGATGGATATCAACTTGGGTCGGTTACTGGACCACCTTTCTATCAGTCTCTTTTCCATTTTGCCCCCGCAGTTCCTTTAGAAAGGAGCAATTCTGGGTCAGAGCTTTTTTTTTTTTACTTTGGCAGCCACTTGATGTCTTTCTACTGGAGGTAGGCTTTTCCCACTGTTGGGCATTTCATCTGGGTCGGTTGTCAGTTGCTTTCTTAACATTTCACCTTATGGCACGGACTTGGCTCTTGTCATTTGCCTTTTTCACAAGTTCCTATAAAATAGTGGCCTTTTGTCCCAAGCAAAATGCTTTTTGATTTAAATGCCAATGGCTCTGGCCCTCCTAATGTGCCTCATTCATCCCCAGATGCCCCCCCCCAGTGTTTCTTCCTGAGGGCACTGTACATGACATCGATACTTTTCTGTGCATGATCTTATTCCATCCTCCAACTCCTCACCTGTGGCCTGAGCTATGGCTGAGAGTTCAGTGGCGAGTGGTGGGTGGGGTATTTTTAATACACTCCTTTGCTGATTTGTAAGAAACAAGGATGACTTCATCACCTAGTCTTCAATCAGAAAGCAAGGTGTTGTGCTTTAAGATCCATCCTCTTTCAGCATTAAATGCCAGGTGACACAATCAAAGCTCTGGGGTTAGTCAAACTCACTTGGACTCAGTAAGGACCCTCTGTGTTCCCTAATCATTTCCACCATCACTTCTCTTCCTTCCTTCCTTCCTTCCTTCCTTCCTTCCTTCCGGAAGATGCCCTTTAAAATCCCTTATAGTCTTGCAGCTTATAGTTAATTCAATTGAAAATTCAATCATGCTTTGGACTACATTGGATCTGATAAGTATTGATTATCCATTATGGAGAAAACACAGCCTACTCAGGTGGTTATGATCC
Source organism: Mastomys coucha (assembly GCF_008632895.1). Classification (NCBI taxonomy): domain Eukaryota; kingdom Metazoa; phylum Chordata; class Mammalia; order Rodentia; family Muridae; genus Mastomys; species Mastomys coucha. Next base: position 160,378,017 of record NW_022196905.1, on the reverse strand, counting down.
AGCATGGCATTCATTCCGAGACATGTTCACCAAGCAACACACACCCCTAGTGTTGCTAGTACATGGCCAAGGAGGCAGGAAAGGAATACCTATCTGGTTCCAGAAAAGCATAGAAAAATTTGAAGTCTTCTTCAGTTAGCTGTTGAGGAAGAAAGGGAGGTTAGAAGTAATTCAGGCAAAGCTTGAGGAAGAGTTTGCAAAAGCTTTCAAGGCAGAAGGCAGAGAGAGCATTTTCAAGTGATCTAACCTCATGAACGCATCAAGCTTAAAGCACATTTGAAATTGGCTGCAGTCCCTTCTGCAATGGTGTTCCTACCATGCTTGAGATTTAAGATTATGACATTATCCTCTTCATTAATGGTTTTTGGTAGTTTTTTTTTTAACTTGTTAATGCTTTTAAGAGGAACTTTTATGTAATCAATAACAAGTAAGATCAATGCTTTCTCAGGTTCTTTAGATGGAAGTGCTCTGGCCTCCTTCCTTTCCCCATGGCATCCCTGCAGGTGCCCCCAGGGTTTCCTAGCACAGCTTGCCCAGTTCTGCCTTAGAAGTATGGGGAGGAGGGCTTCCTGAATATTTGAAATGTAGATAGTTCAGTAAGTCAGCAGTGTGTATAAGCTATTTCCGAGTCCAATGCTAAAATCTCTAAAAAGAGGGAGGTCCACTGTAAGGATCCAGCTATGTTTTGCCATCCCTGAAGTTTGGTGCTCTGGATGCTAGAATGGAGTCTGCAGAGAACTGACACTCTGTTCTAGGTAGGTAGGTCCTGTTCATGCCACTAACAAAACCTGCTCTCACCACAGATTTACTTTCCACGCTCCATCTCTTTGGTCTTTTTCTAGACAAGGCTGCCCACTCTCTCCCTACCTATTCAATATTGTACTTGAAGTCCTAGCCATAGCAAT
>NW_022196905.1:160347933-160376296 GCF_008632895.1 Mastomys coucha | reverse complement strand
TGGCTCAACTGGAGGTTAACATGTAGAAAAATGCAAATCGATACATTCCTTTCTCCTTGTACAAAGCTAACCAGTGCTTTTTATTCCATTCAATAATTTGTAAAACATGGTAATATAATGTGTGAAGTACATGTTCCAAACAGGAATTTGCTTTCCAAGATTTGTTTGTCAGCATTATCAAGGTTTAAAACCCAAAATAATTTGCTTAATTAGGGTTTAAAAGAAAGGAAATAAAACAATTGGATGTTTCAAGAACAAAGAGGGGTCCTAAAATGAACTGACTGCGGAAGGAGTTGAAGGCTCTCACCCTGGATAAGGAGCTGCCTGTCCTTCCCTTGGAAGCACCCTCCCTTCTTCAGCCCTGTACTCAACATCTCCATTGCCTAGCAGAGGAGCTGCTGATGGTAGATGGATGCAGTGTGCTCTGAGGGAGGAGGTGGAGAGAGGAGGAGCGGGAACTGGGCCACTGAGCTGGTCCAGGTGCAAGAGTTCTGCATCCAGTAATGGGTCAATTAAATAATCCGGGCAGAGGCTCCTTATTTCCTCCCATGAATTGGTTTAATTGAAGATGAATTGAAGCAGATTATTAGCTGGAGCAAGTCCCAGGAGCTTTGTGTAGACATTGGGAGATTGTGAAGGACTTCCACATTGTTTACAGAATGGCTCTTTACGTTTTTCTTTCTTTCTTTTTTTATTTTTTGACTCTAAAGAATCTAGGGCAAGACTAAGTGGAAATGTGAAAAGAAATCAAAGCTAATCAAATTTTTCTTTCAATTTTTCTGCCAAGGAACAGGCATTTTGTAGCTTGTCTGGGAGTTGGGAGAAGTTTAGGATGTGAACACAGCTGAGCACATGTCTCCCTTCCTTCCAAGCATGGGGCATAGTTCTGGATAAGGATGGTTTAAAGTAAGATGTTCCCCCACCCTTCACAGAAATGCATAGAACTGAAGAAATACTCATCTTAAAATGAAATTATTTCATATATTCAATTGTGTCATTAGAATATAAAAAATTTTAAACCTCTAACATTGCATTAGTACAATTTCACAATGAAATAGGATATAATCGGTAACAAATATGTATTAATCATGTTACATATCAAACTTTCAACCCAGTGTCTGGGGATATTGCGTTACCATGAGTGTTATCCTTTTCTATATTTGAAAAATAAATTGTTTAAAGCAACCTAAAAGGACTGACTTATGAGTCCTTTGAGAACCATGAATACCACAACCCTTGTCAGCATTGAGTTCCAGACTTCTTCACTCACTCTGTTCCCAAAGCAGGATTTTATTTCCTACAAGATGACACCATCAGCTTCATTAGTTGCTCAGTAATAGGTTACTATTCCTTTCTTGATATTAGAAGACAATACCAAGATAGTTGAAGGCAATCTCATGACAAGCACTATATTTTCATTTCCTCAAAGCTGTATAACCCTGCATGGCCATCCCTCACCACCAATTACTTCAATTAGGTTTCTGCTTTTCTTCTTTGTGTTTCTCTTTTTCCCTTCCTTCTTTCTGCCCCTCTCCCTCCCCTCCTCTTCCTTCATCATTCCCTCCCCCTTCTTCCTCTTCTCCCTCCCCTCCTCTTACTACCTAATCCCCTCTACCCTCTGCCTGTTCTCCCTCCTCTCCTTCTTTCCCTTCCCTCCTCCCCTTCATCTTACAGCTCATTCCTCCTTTCTCATTTTCTTGTTCACCTTTTTTTCACTTTACTTCCCTCTGATATGTCTTCTTTCTCTCCATGCCTCTATGTCCTTCTCTGCCTCTCTCCTATTCTTGAAGAGCCTCTTTCCTCATTGTAGCCAGTTCTCTTCAGTGCCATCAACTTCTGTGAAGTTAACTTAATAGAGTCCCTTGCCTTTCATTGAGAAAACTATCATGGCCCATCTTAGAACCTTTATCAAGACACGTACATTCAGGTCCCCACCCTCAAAGTGATTCAGTTCTTGTTAACCTCCACTGGTATACACCATGTCAAGAAGACTATTGTTCATAATTTGCTTAGCAACTGGTACTCATGGATGCTGAAGAAAACATCAGTTATCCAGTTCAACTCTACTATCTCAGGGTCTCCTCACCTGACCTTCTCCTCTCTATGTATTTCTAATATGCACATTCTCAACCAAATATTGACCTTTTCTAAAATGCCTACCAGTTTCTTCTTTGGTTCAACCACTAATTGACTTTCAAGTACTGTGTTCTATGAAATAATATACATGTGGTTGCTGGTAAATAGTACAGAATATGGAAAGTATTAGATTTTATATATGAGAAAATGCCTTCTCTCAAATCCATTCAACCCAACCATGGCCACACCTTCTGTACTTCTATGCTTCTGAAGGACAATTCAGAATAGGACCCAGGTAAAGGGAAGGAGTAGTCCAGTCTTCACAAAGTCATCCTAGTAAGCAAATGGAACACTGGGGGAAAGATGGTAGTCAGTCTCTACCTTCAAAGTCAGTATGGATGTTTCTCTTATGTGGCTTCCCCTGAACGTCTTCTTCCCCCTGATGACAGGCAATATGGTGCTTTCAGGGTGTTGTTATTGTATAGACATCACATAATACTCGCTGATCTCTCTAAGTAAAAACTATACCACTACAGACACACGGAATCCCTCAAGTAAATCCTCAACCTGTCTTGCTTCTCTTTTCCAATTCTCTCCCTTTGGGTTATTGGGTTCATAAAAACACCACCACACTACACCACACCACACCACACCACACCACACACACACACACACACACACACACACACACACACACACACACACACACACACACACACACACACACACACACATACACTACACACACACACGCACACACACACACGCACACACATGCACACACACACACACACACACACACATACACACACACACACATGCACATACCACAAAAACAAAATAAATAACTACTGTATTATCCAGTTGGGGCTGATATCTGCTTAATGTTACTGCATTTCAGATCTAGTACAGGATTTTCTTTCAATTCTTCTTCATAAGGCCATAACTCCATATTTCTCTTTTTAGCATTTTTATTTATGTGATTCAACTGACACAATAGTATGTTCATACATATACATCCTATCCTTTGAACATACTCACCCCTATTACCTTCTCTTGACCGTTTGTCCCTCTTGTGGATCCTTTTCTTCCCAAGAAAAGCTTATCGTCTCCTTCTTTCTTTTCTCCTTAATGTAGAGTCAATGTGCAAAAAAACCATTATGTGACATTTGTCATACTAAGTATGGATTATTTACATAAAGGAAAAGCTCTATTGTTGCATGCAATTTATAAAAGCTCTCTTCTTTATAAAAATAGTTCAGTACTATAAGGATCCCTCTCTGCAATGCAGTAACCACAATTCATAAGGTCTGGTGTGTTTAATCTCTATTTCCATGATCTTCATTCATTTTCCAATTTTCCTTTTGATTTTTTTATTAAACTCACAAAGAATATTTTGAAATATTCTACCAATTTTCTCTTTCTTTTCTCTCTTACACACACACACACACACACACACACACACACACACACACACACACACACCCAAACACATGTTCTAAAATTCTAGTTTTCTTCTCATCGTAGTCAGAAATTATTTATGACCCTCCCCAAACTTTAAATCAGGATATTACTTCCTGAGACATGTTCCTAGAGACAGTTTATTCTTGTATTAATGGGGAAGGAGCCCCAGAGGTGTCTCCTAAGTCTATTCTATTTATAGCAGTATTCATGTTTTCTCTTATTCATCTCTTGGATCATTCTGTTGTATGTTCTTGGTTTGTTGTTGTTGTTTTCTTCTTCTAAGACTCTGATGCTTTATGTCTTATGTTTGGAGTTCTATATTAGTTTTCTAGGGCCACAGAGTTACCTTTCAAGCATAAGAATACTACATATTCCCCCATAGTCCTGGGGTGGTAAAAACTTACCCTTGGGTTGCTATGTTACTTCTGATCACACTACAGTACATGAATACAGCACCCACATCTCTTTGCAGGAGGAAGTCCTAGACATGGGGCTTTAAGCTTGTTCCAACCACAAGGTGCTCTTTTTTACCACCTTCCTAATTGTTTCTAGGACATGGTAGCTTGGAGCTTAGTCTATTACTCAAAAGAAGCTGTGGGTCCATTTTAACCACTTCCTCCTCTTCACTGATATGGAATTTGGCTTTACTTGACCTTACACACTCTTTTACTCCTCTTACAGAACACCCTAGAGTACTTGCTCAGACCCTGTCTGCTGTTTTTAATCTATAGCCCAGCGTTGGAAGTGAAGTTCTGGCCCTGGCAGGTAGCTTCCTGCTTTCTTATTCTGCTCAAACATACTACAAAACAAACACATAGATTGGGTGTTAAGGGTGATGATCCTTTTCTGCTTTTGAGCAAAACACCCTCAAGCTAAAGTCAAGAATAATTATAAATGAGTGGTACTGACTACTCTAGAGGCAGAGGCAGGAGGATCAAACATTCTAGGCCAGTTACAGAAACTTAGCAAGACCCAGCCTCAAAGGAAAAATAATGTGTCTAAAGACATAGCTCTGTGGCAAGGCATGCAGCTTGCATGCAGAAGGACCTGGGTTCAGCCTTTAGGACCATTCCTGCAAAGATAGAATTGCTAAATGCTCTTAACCAGAAATGTGAGACACCCATTCAACAATAAAGATGTATATTTTCTATGTTAGTATTCATTCCTTTAGAGCTGTTAAGAAATGTCTAAAGATCTTTTCAGATGAATGTTGCCTTCACTTCAATTTCTTACAACAATTTCTAGAAGGCTTCTATGCATTTATTCAGTTCTTTGTTTCTTGTCTCCTGAGCTCAGGCTGACCTCAAATTCCCTATGTAACTGAACAAGTCCTTCAGCTGGTGACTGTCCTGTCTTTACACCATGAATCTAGAATGATGGGCATGTGCCACCATGCCCACATAGGTTTTCCTACTTCTGGCCCATGATGGACATTTTCCTGTTGAGTGGGAATTAAGTATTTTTATTGTTACTGTCCTTTGAAGCAAGTCTCAGGATTCAATTTTACATTTTAAAATAAGTTAAATTTGTCCAACTACTAGATTCCAAATGCATATACTGTCATCATAAGTTGCAAACAGAAAATATTATTTCCAGTAACAAGGAGATAAAATTATTTCATTATTCTGCTACATTTTCACTTAGTTTCAGGCAAGGCCTGTTGAGATTGTGTTGCTTGGATACAGTGATGTTCTTTCTTTTCCTCTCTCACTTTCTTGCTATAGATATCTTCTTCTTAAAAAGAAGTGAAGTTGCAAGCAGATCAGTAGTAGAGCCCTCACTTGACATGGGGAAGAGATCAGGGTTTAGCACCTGTAGCCATAGAACAGAATGACTATTCTGTTAATTGTTAATTGTTTTATTTATTTACATTCCAAATATTGCCCCCTTCCTGGTCCCCCCTCCAAAGTTCCTTACCCCATACCCTCCCCTCTGAGAGGATGCCCCCCAAACCTCACTGTCATCCCCTTCCCCTACCCACCCCCACCACATTCTCCTAGATCCCCATTTTAATTCATTTTATATGTATCAATATTTTATATGCATGCATGTATATGTACCATGTATATGCCTGTTGCCATATTGTATCATGTTGGTTCCTTTGAAAAGAGGAATTAAAATAGGGATTTAGATCACCTAGATCTGAAGTTACAGATGATTTTGAACTGTCATTGGGGTGCAGGCAACTGAATTGAGGTACTATGAAAGAATTGCAAATAAACCCTTGTTCCAGTACCTTGAAAGAACAGCTTCTATCATAGGAAAGGAGTCAGACCTGTGCATATGTCAGTTCTTTATACTGTGCTGAACCGAATTATGTATGCACATTTAGAAGTTTTGATTTCTTGACTTTAGCTCAAGGAAGGATGTTTTAAGACAAATGGGTGATTATTATCAAATCATGCCTACAAATTTCTAAGCACTGTTCTTAGCTGTCTAAATTGATTTCTTTTTATGACAGCAAAAGCAACACTAAGCTAACCAACTCCCCACATATACATATAGAAATACAGATTTATACACACTCACATACAGCCATATCCATGCATTCACACAAGTACTCACATATACACATATACTCATACACACATACACACACCGATGTTAACACACACAAACACTCAAATAAATGCACACACACACATTAACTTAAGCTCATCCAAACACTCCTATACCTGCACATACAGTATTTACACATATACTCATTTGCATATATTCACACAGACACATAGATAAAGACACATAGTATCATACACATATACACACACATACATGAATAAGCACACATACGTACACTCTCAAATACAGAGTCGTTGGGAGTGGTGGCGCATGCCTTTAATCCCAGCACTTGGGAGGCAGAGGCAGGCAGATTTTTGAGTTCAAGGCCAGCCTGGTCTACAGAGTGAGTTCCAGGACAGCCAGGGCTATAAAGAGAAACCCTGTCTCAAAAAACCATAAAAAAAAAAAATAAAAAAAAGAAATACAGAGTCATACACATGTATATATACATAGAGAGACAAGCAGATATACACAAACATACTCACTTTTTATAAATACACAGTCATAAACATGCATATATGCCCATATGTAAACATACATAGGCATAGAAGACAGGTGCACACATGTACACAAACACACAGAAATAGAAAGACAGGCAGAGTAAGAGAAAAAGAAATGGAGACACACAAACACAGAGACATGGAGAGAGACAGAGAGAGGGAGACAGAGAAAGGAACAGAGAGAAAGGGGTTTCTTACTGATATAAGCTCATGTTACTCTAAGGTCATTTATCCACAGGCTAAATTAATGAGTTTCCATATTTCTTTCAACATAGTTATTGTATTTGATATCCAGAGTATGAATTACAATTTCACCAAAATACAAAGCATTCAGGGTAGTTTCTATTTTGTACATAGTCATGTTATCCTGAAGGAACACTCAGTATTATGCATCATCTGTTTCCCTTTCTCTCTCTCTATTACATATAGTACATATATATGAATTTTATATATATATATATATATATGTATTTCTGTTATATATACACACACACATATATATATGTATTTACATAATATTGTGAGTAAAACTACTAAAGAATAGAGACATTGTAGCTGCAGGAAAAATAATTCAAGTCCTAGACTAATTTTCACCATCCTAGAAGTCATATATCTAGGACATTCTTGCCTCCCAGGCTATGATTTTTATGGCACAGCTATGGTTCATGGGGAAAACAGATAGATGTCCAGGCTTTGCTACTGCTGTAGGAAGGTTCTGTGTATTTAAAGTCATTGGAAAGATTTCTGCCAGGTCACAAGTAGGGGAATATCTACAGGTCCTGAGAGAAGCTTACAAGGAGAGATGTGCTAAGGTTTTCTGCTGGACCTGTTGGATTGATGCCAGGGGCACCAGATGGTGTGTGGGTTAGAAAGCTTTGCTGTTGCAAAAATCTGAAAAACTGAAGAAAGGTGTATTTTGGCTCACAGTTTGGTCTCCTGCTCAATTGTTTTTGTGAGAAGAGAGGCAGGAGGTAAGATTTGTAGGTGAGAGTGCCTGATAGCAGCCAGGTTACTGAGGAAAGGCCAGACCCAGCTGACTTCCCTAGCCACACTGCCCTTTAACTCCACTCTGGCCTTTTGGGTGCTGCTGCCCACATTCCGCATAGCACTCCCTCTGTTGGTTACTTTCTCGTCTCTGTGATAAAATGACACGAAGGTGGTCAGTTCTCTGCCGTGATGGTTTACCACTGTTAGATGTCGAAGATCAGGTATTAACACTCATAGGTTAGCCAGTGTAGCAGCAGTGTCGGAGAGAAGAAAGCACTGCAGCTCCTTTTATTAAAAATTAAGTTCAGAAACTGCTTGGTGGCTCATGGGTAATGCTGGTTGCTCTCAAGTCTCAGGACTTAATGTCAATCCCTTGGTTCCACATGACAGGAGTAGAGAACTGATTCCTATAAGTTGTTCTGTGACCTCAACAAACACCTACAGTATGCTAATCCTAGTCTACACACATATACAATGAATGACATACAAACACAACTAATACATACATGATGAATGGATGAATGGATGAAAACAATAAATCTAATAAAAAACAAAGTGAATACTCATGAAACAATACTGTTGACATTTATTTAGGAAACATTGTTTTCAGTTTTCAAAAAAATCAACCTATTAAAAGCAAATAACTAATGCTGCTCTGTTTTAACTGGAAAAAGAAAATAAGATTTTCTATTTAGCCTGTGGTTTGTCACAGTTACAACTCCAGGTAGTTCTAGTTTCTTGGTATCACGATAGTGATTAGTAATTACATTTGGCTACTGGATCCCAGTAACTTCTCTACCATTACATATTTAATTTTATTTTAATATATATTTCTAAAGGAATTGTTTGAAGCTCTGGAAGCTTCTCTTATGGCTTCTGCACCGTGATCCCCTCAGAACAAGACTGTGATCCTAACTACCTCAGGCCTTGTAGTGCTCCTCACATGTAACTGTGTATTAAACACTTCAAATGAATAGTAGCATTATGAATGTGAAGAAGAAAAAGGCTTTCCAGAGGGGAGAAAAGATGAGCATTTATTGTTTGTCTTTTAGTTCCTTACACTAATTACATGTAACACATTTCCTTTTCCAAAGTGAAAATGTGATTTTTAAATTGTCAAATTAAATCTCTCAATGCCTTGGCCAGCCTCATAAGTAGAAGTTAACAATATAGCACAATACAGAAAATGAGTCATGTTCATGTAGCCGGCCCAGCCACAGAGACAAGTGGTGAATGCTTGAGTCTATTCTTAGAGGTGCTGATACATTAGGTGGCTCGGTAATCAGAGTCCTTTCTCCATCATTTTCCTTCTGAACAAACACAAGGAAAACAAATGTCCACTGAGAAAGATGCTCAAAGTTGAGCAAAACTTTCTAACTCTGAAGATATGTAATGTTTTCATGAAGCTGATGTTTTCAATCATGCTTATATGAATTAGTACAAAATCTCATGGGGTTGTGGCTATAAAATTAAAGGCATTTAATATGCTTGCAGGGGACCAGAAGACAGTTCTTAGCCCCACAATGGGCAACTTCAGCTGTAACCTCCTCTCTATGGGATCAAATGTCCTTTTCGGCTTCCAGGGGCTCCTTCAGTCTTATGCATATATGTGTACATGCAAATGCGTATTTACATGTGTGCTTGAATTCATGCACAGGCACATACACACACACACACACACACACACACACACACACAGATAGTCAGAGACAGAGAGACAGAAACAGAGAAATAAGTAAGAAGAAAATCTTAAAAGTCTTTAACCTCTCTTCCATTGACTATCTTTCTTTCCCACTGTGGTACTGTGTTGAACCAGGAGCACAGAATTCTTCCCATGTGTTCAGTTCATATCTGAAAGCTGATGATGCTGAATGGGGCATAGGGAATGCAGGTGTGTTGGGCCAGATCTCCATCCAGGTACCAGGAGAAGCAACACAAGCTGCTAAGTGAAGACAGGTCCCCATGAGTCATATCATGAAGTTCAGCCTTCAGATTTCCCTTTGGCTTTGACCCTTTTACACTAAGGCATCTCTCCCTCTCAATAAATAAATAAATAAATAAATAAATAAATAAATAAATAAATAACCAGCACAGCCATGCAGTTCCTAGTTTCAGGTAGATGGAAGGTCTCTGTAGGAGAAACTGGGATGGCAGGGCCTGGGGAGCAGAGCCTAACTCTTCTGTATGTGGCTTCTTCCCCCTTCACACAGTCCGAGTTAGAGCTATGCTGAGGCTTGGTAATAGATGCTGTGTGGGCATCAGAGATACCAGTACTTGCTCTTTGCTTCCTCAGACTTCATTCTTAGACAAATCTGGGGGTGCTCTTGATACATAGAAGGTTTCCAGAAGCTGTATCTGAGGGATTTTGAAATGCAAAAGGAATGTACTTGGTCTGGGAGAAGGAATGAATTTGTTTCTGGTGGAAAATGCAGCCACACAAGAAGGTGGGAATGTGGAAACAAGTCAGGATTTAATGTTGGGTAGATTATTGACAGGAAAGGTAGCTATTGATACTGCTAGTCCTACACCAGTCTTTTTTGTCTGCACACATACATAATGGCAAACTTCTGTCCCACGTTAACAGAGACTGCAGATTTTAGTACTCAAAGCCCATGTCAAGGGTACCCCACAGGCCAACAGCTACTGGTATACACTCTTCTTCGAAAGTCTGTCAGTTGTATAGAGGATGTGCCCCAGCAGGTAAAGGACTATTCTTGCTCTACCCTGGATGCCAACTGAGGTTACATCCTAGTATCCTACTTTCCAGACCATATTGTGCTCATTGCCCTTCCTGAGTTGGAAAATTAGTAATCTGCCGTAAGTTTTCCTCCAATTCTTGTTCTTCAAAGGATTGTGGGAAATTGTGAGCTACAGAAAAACCTTAAAATAAATTGAAAAATCAACACTATTTGATCAAAATAAGGAGGCTGTTCCTGTTGCTGTTACCTCTCGGTCATTTGCTACTTCTTGATATCTACTTCCCCTTCACCATTGAATTGTTTTGATATCTGCTTCCCCTTCACTATTGACTTGTTTTTCCTGGTCCCAAGGACTTGGTGGCTTCTGTTAGTCTTTAAATTTTATTGGGCATTCATTGCTAGGTGACATATTGGCAGATAAGTGACCCTGTATATGAATGGGGATGTTTCTGTGTGTGGTTGTGTAGTTACTAGTCACTTCCTTGTTTAACATAATATTTGTATTAATACTTTGATTTCGTCATACACGGGTGCCAGGCACTTTGTTTATATTCATGCACACCCTTCCTCCTGACTCTTCTCAGGCAGCCTAATCCCTCACCACCTCCCAATTTTATATCCATTTTATAAATGCAGCCAAAGGAGTCCATTTTATTTCAATCCATGTACTCAAGTTTGTGTGACCATCCACTGGAGTGTCAACCCACCAGCAGCCACACAGGTAAATAAAACTGCCCGAATTTCCCTCCCCAGCAAACTACCACCTATCACTAGCTCCTTGGCTATGAAAATTGGTGGGGGACTTCTGCAATGCTGGGATGTGGCCTGGCTCGATTGTGTATAGATAGCTATAGCTGCCAAGTACTGTCCTGTCACATCCAGAGACACTGCTCATTCAGGCCCTCCCAACCTTCAGCTCTTACAGTCTTGCTGCCCCTCATGTTCTTACCAATATTCAGTTTGTATTTCTGATGAGTACACTGTTGGAATCTTGGGTAACTTGAGTATTAAGAATTTAATCTTGGTGGATCTTCTTAGATAGCTTTCATATTAGGTCATATAACCAGTTCCCTGACGTTTATGGTAAATTTATCAAGTTGTCTTATTGCTTGGTGTTTATTCTCTGATCGATGGGAATGGCTAGGTAGAACCTGGTGAGCCAGGTTTCTTTGTGCATGTCACATGCTTGTTTTGAGAGAGGGCCTCATTTTTATCTCAGGCTGGCTTTGTACGCAAAACCTTCATTCTTTAGCCTCCTGAGTGTGGGACATCAAAATGGATTAGGCTTTACAACTGATGGGATGCTGACCTGGAATATAAAGCTGTATTTTGAGCCAAGTGGCCTGCTTAGTAAGGATGGACAATACCTTCTAGATCCATGAATGATTTGCCAGCAGTTACCACATTAAAGCATAACATACCCAGTAATCACCCAAAAACCCTGTAAGCTACACCTATGAATTACACTTCCACCCCCTGGTAGGATTTGTTTACAGTCATTGCTGTCAAAAACTGTCAAAATAAGTCACCTGAATATAGTTGTTAAGACAAGTCACCCATAAGAAGTAATTTGTTCCAAATTGCAAATGAGATACTTTAGATGGTAGATGGTGTCTGAGGTGTGAGAGCCTGAAATGAAAGATTGCCTGCATAAGAAGGGGGGTGGGGAGCGGCATGAGCCGCATCTAAGGAGCAGTTTGTCTTGAGTGTCAGCCACCAGGAGCAGAGATGAGATGGAATCATGAAGTGTATCAGGAGAGAGTGAGCCCTGAGGACCCTCTGTGCAAGGAAAATTCCTGTCAGTAGAGTGGAAACAGATGAGAAGCTGTGAGCAATGATTTTCACTCCCCTCCTTTGGCTTCTGTAAGACTATTTAGAAGTGTGTATCTTAGTTCATCTTAATAAAGAATAAAGGACCCCATGAACTGCAGAATGAAAAAATAAAACAAAACCAAAAAGAGAGAAAGAAACAATGAACGAATAAACCATACAACCAGTAACTATGATATCTTGAATTTCCACACTTGCAGTCCCTGTGAGTCCTGCTGAGGTTCAGTGGCAGCTGTGATCTGTGCCACTAGAAGCCCCTTCTCCTAGCTTGACTACTTGACACGTGACCTGCATTAGACAAGGGACCCAAGTCATTGAGAAATTCACCCATAGCCACCATGAAGCTTACCCTCTAACCACAGCCTCGGGGCTTGGTTCTTTTTATGCATCCTATGTTCTGTAGTCTACTGCTCATTTCCCTGATTTTTAGTCTCTCATTTACTAGAACATACTCCAGCCATGCATGTGGTTTGTGTCTCTCTGTAACAGCTCCAAGAGCATAGAGCTTACAGCTGTGTCTCTGAACCTTGTTCCTAGCAGACCCAGCACTGGCTTCTAGCTTTTATCACATGTCCAATAAACATACTTAATTATAATTCTGAAGGAGAGATTAGTGTTCTGTTTACTTCTGTTTTGTTCACGATCAGGAAATCTGGTTTTGAAACCACTGATGTCATACTCTAGGCTTCTTGAGCATACATTTATCCTTTTTATCTCCTCTCATGTAGACAGTTTTACATTTATCTGCCAGCTTTATACATTAAGGTGGCTCAAAGTCTCTACTCTGTTTTTGCCTCTGTAGATTCTATCCCACAGCACCCTAAACTACTGTTATCATTGAGGAAAAATTAAGTTTAGCTAACTAAAAATTTAGTTAGCACTGCCTATTGAATTCTCTCCCAACCTTCCCACGCAGCAGACGTTTCTCCCACAGGGCTAGCGGTCCTCACAGGAACTCTGTATAGCCTCTCACAAACGTAGGCAAACCACTGCTCTCCCATCTACTTTAATTTTGTGAACTAGGTCTGTTGTTACACTACAGTGCCCATTCCTGGCAGTGGAGTCCATATTGTTTCTATTTCTGTTTCTTCCCTCTTGTTCACAAAACTTCCCACTGAATGTTCATATGACTGCCCAGTGCTCTATCATTCCCAATGTGGGAGTCAGAATTTAGAAAACAGGTACAGATGCAACCACTGTGGGGAGAAGACATAGGAAAGTAGGTGGGGAAAGGCAGAGGTCCTCCAACCATGCTAGGATAGTACCACCTACAGAGAAGCCACATGGGCTATGGCAGGTAGGGGTCAGCATAAGTGGACAACAATGAAAAGAGAAATGACTACACTGCACGTCTCTCTGATGGGCATGGTTCCCAGGTGCTTTACATATGCTTTGGAAGTTGAGATGCTAAGTAAAGAAATGGGTGTTGATGAAATCATTTACTAAGATAGGGATGTGGGAGGGAAAATTGTACAAGGCACAATTATGTAAAACAGCTCAAACATAGCTGCTGAGAACTTCTGTTGCCATTGCTCTTTCTGCCCCACCCTGGTGAAGAGATCTCTGTTGTCCTGTTCTCTACTTCTCTCTCCCCATGCCTCCTGTCTTCCTTGGTCTATACCTCCCTCATGTTGAGTTTCTCCATGCTTCATGTAGACTGTTCTGTGATGGAATCTATCTCCAGCAATGCATATTGATTAGCTCTATTATGAGAAGGCTGGGTAATTAGCTGTGTCCATCTTCCAGTGACTTTGAGACTCAGCCCTGGCAGATGACTTCAAGAATAGCTTGCATAGTGCTCATGATGATGGCCCTTATGAAAACGTGATCAGTGCAAACTGAAAAGCACTCTGAATGTGTGCATGAGTCTTTTAAAGATCTACAAAGTCTTACAAAGAGAGAATAATTTAAAAAGAATAAAAGGTGGGAGAAATTTAAAGACAACCAGACGCTTGCTTGGTTGAGGCTTTTCCTCTTCCTGATTACACATTCCTGAATGAATGTTCTTTTAATAATTATAATCCTCATACAACAAAACATGTTTTCTTAATAGACTTCAGATAATGAGGGAATCACATACTTACATGTGCCTGATCTACATTTCAAATCTTTGCAAATTTTCAAATGATTTTCCTCAGCTGTAGCATTGCCTCATTTTTTTTCTATGAAAGGCTCCTGTAAGACAGGAATAGTGGCATAAATCTGTCACCGGAGTACATGGCAGGTGAGGGGGAAATGACCATGAGCTCAGGGTCATCCTCAGCTACATAGTTTTTGTTTAAGGCCAGCCTTGACTACATGAGACATTGTCTTGAGTACAGGAATGAACATGAAAGAGAAAAACCTGGAAAATTCAATGGGCTTCAGATTCTGCTTCTCGGATTCTTTTTTTTTTTTTTTTTGGTTTTGGTTTTTCAAGACAGGGTTTCTTTATGTTGTTCTGGCTGTCCTAGAACTCACTCTAGAGACCAGGCTGGCCTCGAACTCAGAAATCCACCTGCCTCTGCCTCTCAAGCGCTGGGATTAAAGGTGTGCGCTACCACTGCATGGCTAGGATTCTTATTTCCGTAAACAATATAAACTATTCCATGGACACAATCCACTGACTAGCAACCTTGTTCAGCTCAGAGTAAAGAGGGCTTTGGAGTGTGTGTGCAGTGTAACATGACTGGCTAAATCAGAAAATGGAAGACATATCAGGAGTAAAGTGGAAAGGTCTCCCGACACTGTCCCAGAATCTGCTTCCATGTTCTATCTTTTTCTGTCAATGGCAAAATCGAAGCCCCTTTAATGAGTTCACCAGAAAATCATCCATAACATAGTCAAAGTGAGACTTAGAAAGAACGAGCTTGAGCAGGGCAGTGGTGGTCCATGTCCTTAATCTAAGCACTTGGTGGGAGGCAGAAGCAGGCAGATTTCTGAGTTTGAGGCCAAGCCTGGTCTACAGAGTGAGTTCCAGGACAGCCAAGGATATACAGAAAACTCTGTCTCAAAAAAAAAAAAAAAAAAAAAAAGAGGGAGGGAGAGAGGGAGAGAGAATGATCTTCTTCAAAGTCAAGAGATAGACGTGATCTGTTACACTTAGAAGGGCAGCAGAAGTCAGTGCATGTGGGTAGAAGGAACCAGCCTAGATGCTCGAATGTCAGATGTCATAAGCGGCCAGCACTTACAAGATTACCATGCTATGAACAGAACTATCTGCAGGTCTGAACAGTGTATGTGTGTAATTTAATGGGCATAATTACATATGCATATTGCATGCAGTGTGATAATACAGTATGTAGATACAATATATGGGCTGTGATTAGAATGAGGTAATTAACATGTCAATCATCACATGTACCCTTATCGTTCTTTGGATAGTGTACAAAATAGGCCGTATTAGCTATTTTGAAATACAGAAGGAATTATAATCAGACTTATACTATTTTTCTATTAAATCTCAGCTGGTTTTCTTTCTGTCTCATTGTATATATAAGCAGTTATCTTTCCTCCTCTTCCATGGCCTCCTAGCTTCTATATCTGACCATTCTCTCACCTTTTATGAAATCAGCACTTCTGTGTTACAGATGCATGAAAGCATGGTGCATTTGTATTTTGCATCTGATGTATTCAACCACACATGACATATGCCAGTTTCACCCATTTTACTGCAGACGATAGAGCCCTTTCTTAGAGGTGAACAATATGTCATAGATAGATATATCACATTTGCATAGATATATCATATTTTCAATATGCATTCTTTCACATACAGACACTGTGGCAGCTGGTAATAGTGCCATAAACATGGGTGGGTACATGCACATCCTCCAACACCTTGGCATTCTTTGTTTTGCATACCTTCCCAGCAGTGGTCTTATAGCATTTCATCATAGTGGTGTTATAGCATTCCATGGTTGTCTTGCCTCTAATTTTAGGGGTGACATTCACATAGATTTCTCTCTTGGCACAGTGATTTGCATTCTAAGCACAGTGTAGCACAGGTCCCCCTTTACCCCTGGTGTTTGTTGAATCTAGTCACAGCTCATAGCCATTTTTACTACGATAATGTGAGCACCACTGTGTTTTTTTGTCAACTGACATGTCCTTGATGGTTAGTTACTTTGCCACTTTCTCCACCAGTTCTTTCTGAAAACTTGCCCTTCCTTTGAGAAATATCTTCTTAGAAGTCTGAATGCCTTAACAATGGTGATATGCCTAAAAAGTACTCTTCTGGTAATTAGTTAATGGGAAATATTTCTAAAGTGACTTTCCTCATCTGGATAAGGGCATGCGGAGTCACTGAAAGCAGAAGAGAGTGTTGACAGGATATTTTCGATACTTTCTTCTTTGGCCCTTGGAAGAGAACAGTCCTTGTGCCTATTATTTTGTTGGTTAATATTATTTGTAACTATGCTTGAAATGCTCTGTACTCCATCAGTGCCAAGCCTTTCCTCTGGGCACTTTAATAAAAATAAAAAAGAATATGTAACTAAAGATTGACAAGGAGCCACATCCTCA
Source organism: Mastomys coucha (assembly GCF_008632895.1). Lineage (NCBI taxonomy): Eukaryota > Metazoa > Chordata > Mammalia > Rodentia > Muridae > Mastomys > Mastomys coucha. The sequence continues at coordinate 160,359,678 of NW_022196905.1, read as the reverse complement.
ATGTCATAGCAGACTGTGAAGCATCCACTTGCCAGAGACAATTGTATTTGGTAGGTGATGGGAACTTTAGGAAGTGTGAACCATCTGAATGAAGATCAATAGAGTACATCCTAGAAAGACAGACACCGGCTCAGGCCCCTGTTTCATCCATTTGATGCTTCTGCCCCACCATGATGTCAAGCAACCCTGTTCCGTGACAGCTGCCTCCCAAGACACTGTGTTCTACCTTGGTCACAGAAATGACAGAGGCAAAGGTTCATGAGTTTGAAACCCTTGAAAATATAGGTCAAGATCCATCTTCCTGCTTTTGAGCTGTTTCACAGGTGCTTTGAGACTGAGATCCAAGTGTGGCACATGTTCAGGTGGCAGGATGGTAGAGATCGGCAGGTGCAGACTGAGTGCACCGGGGGGATTAGAGTCCCTAGCATGACTCAGCTAAGGAGTATGGGGCGTTAGGCATCCTCCAGGAGCACAGCTATGTGTCTTGTTTGTAATTTTATAGTCTGCCCTTTACAGAGACTTTTTTCATAGTATATTGTTTTCCTGCTCTAGTTTTCTTTGTGATATCAGTGGAGAATTCTTTTCATATCTATGACTGAGGAATTGAGGAATAAACTGGTTATTGTTGGCTTATGGGATTTTTTTAATCTTTATATTGGAATCTTAGAAATATAGGATATTTTTCCTGTGATTTACATGATTTCCTTTTGATTTCTTGAATCATGGAAGCACATATAACTTCTAAAACAGACTTTTGAATCTTAAAATGAAGACTCAGTTCTGATGCCCTTTACTCTAAGAGCATTTTCTCACACAAGAGGTCACAGGAGATAGTAAAAGCCAGACATCCTGATACAGTAATCCTGCCTCCTTCAAGTGAGCTTAGACAAGTCTGAGGTGTGCTGGGAGAGTGGGTGATTTTCTGTTGGCAGAGCCTTAGCTTTCAGTTGTTATCCTGTTTACTTGTCTCAGAGCAAAGGATATGAATCAGCACCTCTCCAAGGCACGTTCAGATTTTAGAGTTACAGGTTGCACTCACTGTCTCTGTGTTCTGTATTCCTAGTCATCCCTCTAGGTCCAGATCAAACACTGTCCATGCATGATCCCTTTTTTCTTTTTCAAGTTATTCAAGGGGTTCACAGGGTTTTCCCTTTCCTATATGTATGTGTTATGTGTGTATAAGCATGTGTGCTTACTTGTGCATGTATGCACAGACAGGATATGAAGTGCTAATTATTCCTCCATCACTCTCCCACCTTGTATTTCAGCCAGCATCTTTTACAAGACTCAGTTTCCTGGTCAGTGAACTTCAGATATCTGCCTGTGCCTTTTCCTACCAAGTATAACAGTTCTTCATGTAGTTCAATACACAGCCACAATGCTGGTGAGATTCATATCAACTTGACACAAGCTCTTTGAGAAGAGGAAATCTTGGTTGAGAAAATGCCCCTACCAAATTGCCTGTGTGTGTAAACAAGCCCCTGGTGCATTTTCTTGATTCATGATTTATATAAGAGGTAACAACTAACTGTGTGCAATGTCCGCCCTGGAAAGGGGGTCCTGGGTACGATAAGAAAACAGAGGATGTGCCTAGTCCTGCAGTGACTTGAGGTAGCAGGGTGGGTTGGTTCCTTCTTGGAGGTGAAAAAGAAGGGGGATAGGAGAGGGACAGTGTAAGAAAGGGGTACTGGGAGGACAGGGGGAGGTTGTGATTGGGATGTAAAATGAACAAATAAACAAAATAATGGAGAAAAATTGAAACTGAAAAGCAGATTGAACAAGCCTTGAGATAAAAGCCAGTAAGCAGCTCTCCTCCATGCCTTCTGCTTAAGTTCCTGCCTCCAAGTTCCCCCTTGAGTTCCTGCCCTGAGTTTGTTCAGTGATGGTCTCTAAACTATGAGACTGAATAAACCATTTCCTCCCCAAGTTTCTTTTGGCCATGATGTTTTATCCTAGTAACAGAAACTCCAAGAAAGATAGCTCTTTGTGTGAGTATTAGGGATATGAACTCAGGTTCTCCTCCTTATACAACAAGTACTTTACATACTGAGTCATTTCCTCATACCTAGAATTTTTCTTGCCTCTTAATTTTTATGTCATTTTACATATACCACTATACCTGTAATTATCACATGCTGCCTGGAACTTTGTCTGTGTGCTTCAAATCTAACTTGCATCAGAGATGCAATGAAGGTATTAAGTTTCATCTCAAATGGGCATACTTTTAATCCTTTCAGTAGGAGGCAGATGCAGGTATATCCCTGGGATTTCCAGCCTAGACTAGTCTATGTAGTGAGTTTTCAGTAAAGGCAGTGCTATAAAATGAGACCCTGTGCCAAGAAACAAACAAACAAACAAAATAAATGTAACCATATATGTCCATGAGCCTACTTGTGTGGAAAATCAAGAACTAATATAAAATAGGAATCCATAGTTGCTAATTCTTTGTGTCTGAAATATTCTTTTTTAGTGGATTAATTTTATTTTTCTTCATATATGTACATAATGTATTCTACTTCATTTCACCCCAGCTATCTTCTGTCTGTTTTCAGACATTATCAACTGTCTTCCACCCCTATCAACCCCATTCAAAAATCAATGACTTTGGGTTTGTTTTGCAGCCAGTTTAGTTTAATGTGGACCATCACTGTGGTCATTGTATTGGAACAATCCATTGAAGCCTGATTAGGTCACCAGTGGGTAAACAATGACTAACCTCTAGCTGAATCTGTGAGTAGCACATGGTTCAATGGTGTGGGATAAATCCTTTTGAACCTGATCCTCTACTGGAGTCTGACTGTTGATGGATGCATTCTTGTGTAGATCCAGTGTAGATATTAGTAGCTATTGTGAGTTCCTGATTGCAAAGGCTGAGAGTCATCCTAAAATGGGATTCCATAACCACTATCTCTAACTTATTGCTCTGAGGTTATTTCTGCCCATTTCCTATGATGTTCCTAGTCCCTGGTGGGATAGTCCTTCCATCAGTTATTATTCTCAGCCAAACCCTTTGAATTTATCATTGTTCAATGGAAAGTAAGGCTCTTCTGATTAATGCTGAGAGATGAATTTATCTACAGATATGAACATAAATATTGATAAGGGAGTCTGATGCTGTGTCAATTTAGCTAAACAGGAGTACTTACTTCTTCCCTAGGGCCTATCATTTATGGAGGCAGAAGTTTTTGACCAATTTGTAGTACCATGCAGGAGTTCTCTCCTATTGAACAGATACTCAGTACATCCAGAGAACAATTGGTTACCTCCTAAATGGTGTCAATATTGCATAAGTTGACATATCTTTCCTGGAAAATTGGTATTAAACTTGTTTAGGATACCCAGTTGTATAAGGATTCTAGCAACTTTTCTGCTCCAGAAACTTGTGTAGACTTTCCAGCACTTTGAAACTTAACTGGAAGGGAGGACATTCCCAGAACAATTATAGCTTGATTTATCCAAGGCTTGTAATCAAGGTGTATGGTGTCATAATCAACAATAACTTATCCCCTAGTTTTCTCCTCCTGCCCTTCCTCCATGCCCACCATCCCCCCTCCCCTGCAGTGCCCTCTTGCCCCTAGTCCCTTCCCTCCTCTTTATTTTTGCTGCAGTCATCTGCTGTGAATATATTGTAAGGACAGGTGATTGTTGAAAACAAAAGGGATTACTTTTCCATGTTGAAGAAATTTTGCTACCTTATCCCCAAAACCAATTATATAAACAATATAAGTTTTTAAAAGTATGAATATACTTTTGAATAGTCCTAAAGTTTTTTAACCAAAAATAAAATAAAATAAAATAAAATCAATCCTCCCTCGTGGTCAATGCAAGAGAAGATAAATATTAGGAGCTAATATAAGCTATGGCCCTGACAAGGAAAAATCATGATATTTTGACCATAATGCTCCTTCCTGGATGCCCACAGTCATTGTTTCCATTCTGTTTTAGTGCCTACCTAATGCAAGGCTTCCATTAAGTCCTGACCTCCCTGTCTCCTCCTCTGTCTTCATCTGTTACTTGGATGGTAGATAGTAGTAACTGTAAATATTAACAACCCAAAGTAGACAGTGGAATATATTTTCTTAATTTCAATAAAATACTTGGAATATATTCACATGTTTTTTTAGTGAGAAATACTCAGTTTGTGTGCACAAGTGCTGGGGCCACAAAATATAGTTTAGTCAGATTTGCAAAGGACTGGGCCTGAAATGCTGAAGGGTAACTGTGATGAGGGGAAGTTTTTGTGGCCACACTGGGCCTGGAGCCTTCTTCACTGAGGAACCTGAATGTCAAATCTTATCTTGATTTATTGAAAGTCATTTGATTCCCCAAGTCTCTCACTTGAAGAGAAAATCAGTGGGGTCAAATTGTCTCTATGAAAGCAAGAGATTTGGCTTTCATAAGAGATACACTGGAGGTCTGAATGTGGAAAGTTTCTTTAGTGAGAAATACTACTAGTGAAATATCCAGATTTCCCAGAACCCTTCAGCTTCTTGAAACTGGGGTCTTGAGTAGAGAAATTTGAACCTGTTTGCTACATGCTAAGAGTGTTTGTTTTAATGGAATGTTAGCGACAGATTACTTTCAGCAATGACTGAGATGATGTGGCTACAAAGAACAGTAGATGAGGTGCACATAGGCATTGAAAGAAGCTGCCTTAAACTTGGTTATGACACAACAGGCTTCCAGATCATCCTTGTCTTCCAGCAACTGGCAAAGATGAAGTCAGATAATGCGAGGGAATCCATCACTTTCTTAGTCCCAGTTCCCTGACATTTCTTGGTTGGCATGAGTATGCTTCCAGTGGCTTCCACATAGAAAGGGTTTTCATTTTAGTATTGGTGAAGCAGATACAAAACATGACGTTCACACCATGAAAACGTGAGTGCCACCTTAAGCTGTCGGATCAGAGAGTAAAGAAATGAGGCATGGGAGAATCTCAGTTCGAAAAGTAGACTGCCAGAGGCTGGCATCTGCCTTCTTTTAATTTTTTTTTCACATTTTTTTATTAGATATTTTCTTTATTTACATGTAAATTTCTCCATTCCCAGTTTCCCCTCCAAACAAACAAACAAACAAACAAAAACAACAAGAACAAACCCCTGTTGCCTCCCCCTTCCCCATGCCTGCCACCCCACCCTATCCCACTTATTGGCCCTGGCATTCCCCTGCACTGGGGCACAGAACCTTCACAGGGCCGAGGTCCTCTCCTTCTATTGATGATCGAATTTGCAATCCTCTACTACACACGTGCTGCGAGAACAATCAGACCCCTCCAAGTGCAATCCTTGGTTGGTGGTTGAGTCCCTGGGAGCTCTGAGGGTACTAGTTAGTTCATATTGTTGTTCATCCTAAGGGGCTGTAAACCCCTCAGCTCCATTGGTCCTTTCTCTAACTCCTTCACTGGGAACCCTATACTCAGTTCGATGGATGGCTGTGAGCCTCTACATCTGTGTTAGTCAGGTACCGTCAGAGCCTCTCAGGAGATAGCTATATTTAGGCTGGCTTGCCCTTCCTTCAGTCTCTGCTCCATAGTTAATCTCTGCAACTCCTTCCGTGGGTATTTGGTTCCCCCTTTTAAGAAGGAATGAAATGTCCACCTTTTGGTCTTCCTTCTTCTTGAGTTCCCTCTGCCTTCTATTAGAAGAATGAGAGAACCATACTGACCAGTATCTGAAGCCATGTGACCTCAGGAACCTCAGGGGTAATGAGTCAGAAGAACAATTCCTGTCGGGTTTACCTCTCCATTTCCTTGAGGTCCCCTGTGCTCAGCATGCTTCCACCTCCCTGTCACCACCAGCAGGCTGTGATGCCTGTGAGGCATTATTGTTATTTAAAATGTCATTGCAGACAGGACCCATTATCCAGCAGCCCGCCCAGCCTTTCAAGTTCCCTTCAGCTTCCATTCTTACTGAAGCTCTAGGTGGCAAGCACTTTCTCTTTTATACAAAGGCAAACCTGTCCGCGAGAATGTGCTGTAATTGCCCCACCTACTTCCAAGGCTTGCTTGGATATGTTTACATAAGCAGCATCCCTACAGACTTCATCCACCAGGGCCCTGTGCAGTGGAGGCTGGACCATGAAGTGGCTGGGGCAGTCTAGAAAGTGTAGGGAGGGTTAAATTCTGGTGTTCAGCTGGATTTCCTGTTTTTCTTTATATTTACTCTGGGACTCCAGGCGATGCTTCTCTCTCTAAAAAACAAACAAACAGTCACCATCACAGATATGCCCTGGGATATGTTAGATAATTCTAAATTCAATCATGTCTAAAGCCAAGATGGACCATGATGCTAACTTTTCCTCTATCCTTAAAGCAGTTCCTCAGGTCTGATGTAGTGTGCATCCTTCATGTTGGAAAGATCCATAGGTAGAGTCCCATATCAGAAGAGCAGAGTTAGTGTTTGCTTGTATACAGCTGATGTATCCATCAGTTTGTGGATAACAGCGTCATCGTCCTCATGTAAGGGATTTTCTTGGTTTCATGCAGATCACACCTGCTAGACTCAAGGTTTGTATATGGATGTGAATCACAGCCTATTCCCATCTTAGATTCCCTTTATCTCACTGCTGTGTGACTCCGGTTTAAAATAGCAAGACCCACTGATTTAATTGTCCCTTTTCTTAGCTGCATGAGACCCACATGACTCTTACAGTAAATCTTTCTGCAAATTAAAACTGGGCCATGAGTCTGAATGGCTCTCCAGGTTAGCTACCTGAGACTGCTCGCGGTGATGACATTTGATGAGAGATTATTATCCCAACCTATGTGGCATTTAAAGAAACATCTAATTCAAATAAAAGAAAAATGTCTGATGCCATTCTGTAAATGTGAATAGTGGAATACTGAGTAATGGCTGTGGTAAAAGGCTTTGGACCTTGCTTTCTTGTCTTCACTGTAAAACACAACCACTCTAAGAACATCAGCACTGATAACAATATAAGAACACTTATATTGGTATAAATTGTCAAAATAACTCATCTTCTTTTCTAGTGAGTGAGAAAACTTTGGCAAAGAAAGTGGATGGGTGTTGATAGCTAGGGTGTGACCTACCTTATATCCACATCAGTGATGTGTACAGAGTGAAGACCCTGTTATCTGCCTAGTGGTCTGTCCCCATCATACTTCTAGCAAATGATATATTATATGGCTAATCCTTGACCTCCATTCCTGATATCTCTCCTCATATAGAAACTCAACACAACTAATCAACCCTACAAGCAGAATCAAAACTTTCAATCCAGGTGGAGGTTTCTCAAAACAGAAAACACGGTCTGTTCCAGGATGGTGGTCCTGGCGCATCATTATGGAATTGTAGACTTCTGACTTGAGGGGCAATCTCTTTTAGTGTGTTTTATTCACTAAAGACTACAGATCACATTCAACATTTAAAGCTAATTTTCATCTAAGTACTTGTAGCCAGAGAAGAGCAGGAGTTTGGGATTTTTGTATTTTAAGAATATTTGCACCATATGAGATTTGTTCCTAATGAAACCAATAAATTCAGTAATGTTTCTTCTATAAATTCATCCATGTGACATGAAGATAATCTTTTTAATGTTCTCAAAGGGCTTGCCATGTTAATGTGGCCATTGGAAAAAGACCTGAGAAGAAACTTCCCACTTTTGTTCCCATACCAGAGCTTTCAACACTGATTTTTGGATTTTCGGATTAAACATATTTAGCCTGCTGTCCCATCTCCAATGTCTGGATTAAAAATAAATAAATAAATCATTCACTTAAAATGTTAGGTTTCAGGTATCAAATTCAAGAAATTCAAGGTCAAAATCATGTCCAAATACGTATTGATTCCAGTAAAAAAAATACAGCTATTGGAGACCCAACTTCTCCATCATCCAGTGTAGGGCAAAATCAGTTAAGCTGTAGGGATCCCATGGGATTCAGAGGCCTGGATTCTGCCTTCATAGCCTTTCTGGGGAGAGTAGACACCACAGCAAGCACTAGCCATCTTTGACTGTTCAGGTTTGCACTGACCTAAGTAAACAGATGTGAAGATTATATTTTGTATAAGTAGTGGGCAGGCTGTACATATGCATCAATAGTCAGAAACGTGCATTTATAAAGACATAGTCTGCACATGGAAGGGAGGGCCTGAAAGGACAAATCTAAGCACATTCATAGCATTCTCTAGGAAGACAGATTAGGGAGATCTTGAAATATTCTACTTTTCACTCTGTATGTGTATTTTTACACATGGCTGTAATTGTTGCTATAAAGACAAAGTCACAAATGGTCAAAATCTGGGAAGAAGATCAGTACAAGAGACAGTGGTGTGGGACACACCCCGCAGTTGGCACCTCATGTGCAGCTTGCTGCACTAGCTGTCTCTGTTGACCCAGGACAACAGGCCGAGGGCTGAGGGGCTCCAACACACCACTCAGAGCTTTCTGCAAGCAGAGTCTGCTCAGGACAGAAACAGCGGTAGGAGTGAGTTAAACAGACCCCTCAGAACAAAAGGGTGGGACACATGGTGAGGATGAGTCAGAGAGAGCTTGCTCCTGAGCTTCACTCTTGCTTGTAGGATGACTGCTTCTGAATATACCTGTGACTGTGTCAGAGGGCTGCAGATACAATGTGCGAAGCAATTTACGAAACTGCAGCAGAGTGGTCTGCAGTGACTTTGCTCTCTCCTGGCTCTGTATCATTCAGGCTCATCACCCTTTCCTTGGAACCTAATCAATCACTGCAGCCCTACACAGCTTGAGAATGATCCAGAGCTACTGGTCACTATCTCTGACTTGATACAATACTTGGATAAAATCTCCTACTTCTTCCTTTACCTCAATCATTCTAATTAAAATTTAAAGATACTCATAAAAACCTTAGTCCGTGTGAACTTTTATCAGTGAAGAAAATGATAAAATAATTGTCCAATAAAGAAATACAACACTATTATCAAAAATATTTTATGACAAATGTTTGTGTAAGCTATAGATTGAGCGTATGATCAACTTTGGGCTTTGAAACCAAATGTTTTGGCTTTTTTTTTTCTGTGTTGTTTACTACATTTACTGACTAGACTGTATTCTATCTCCTGTATAATAGATAACAAGATAGCTGTCACTGATTTATTTTATGAGAGTAAACTTAAAGATGAGATGATTCTTTTTTCTAAATTTGTGGTTTGAGAACACACCATCATTTTGTTATATTTTAAATATGTACTTAATATGAACTGTAAACGCTAGACCAAAGCTCTCTGGCTAAGAACATTGACTACTCTTAGAACAACCTGAGTTTAGTCTCAGCACTAACATTGCAGTCAGCTTACAACTGCTTAGAACCCCAGTTCCAGGGGATCGAATGCCCTCTTCTCACCTCCATAGGCACCTGGATACATGTAGTGTAGATATACATGCCCAGACACACACTAATACATGTAACCTAATTCTTAAAACGTGATTAGGGCTAAAGCACTCCCTGAAGGCAGGGCCAATAAGTGGGAGAGGGTGGGGTAGCAAGCAGGGAGATAGGGAGGCAACAGGGCTTTGTTCTTGTTCTTTTTTTTTTTTTGTGGGCGGGGGAGGAAACTGGGAAAGGAGAAATCATATGACTTGTAAATAAAGTCAATAGCTAATAAAAAATTTGAAAAAATAAAAATAATATTAAAACATAATTAAGTGTGCATATTACAACCAATACTTTAAATAATATAACTATAAAATGCACTTACAAAATTAAAATTTTAAAATACAAACAAATGTGTCTCCAAAACCACTTATCCTGTTATGACAATTTACTTCCTTGCCCTCCTCTCAAAAATGTCTGCTGGCCCTTTAGTATACTCCTATATTACATACAACTTTGTGTGAAGCAGCACATGTGCTCCTGTGACCTACAGCATGGGAGAAAGGTGACTTGGATAAGCACTCTCATGTTAATAACAAGAAGTAGGATCATTGGTTATATACACAAGAAATAAATACAATATTCCTGTATAATTTTCTGCTGCTGTTTTATAGTTACAGTATAATTTGTTTTTCCTAATTATCAGATTCTTAAGATAGTCCCATTTTTCAGGTTGTAGTAGCATTGCTGTCCATCAAAAGTCATGTCCACCAAAAATATACATTCCATGGAGATATATGAGTCTCTATAGGACACAATGGAGGTAGACCTGTTGGGATAAAGGACTTGTATACTTTGAGATATGTATCCAAGTTGAGAAAAACCTTATACCAACCCTCAATCTCATAAAATATTGAGTGTCTCTCCTCAAAGAAATTGATCATTGCTATTTTATTTTTATAATTTCTTTTCACCCTTTACTCATCCCACAGAAAAGATGGCTCTATGGAGTAAGTGCTTTCCACACAGGCAGGAGGAGCTGAGTTCAGGTCCCCCAGGAGCCATGCAAAGCTCAGCTTTGTGGCATGCACCTGAAATCCCATTGCCTCCATGGAGAGATTGGAGGCTGAGCCAGGAGAGTCCCCAATTGCTTTCCTGACCTATGCAGAATCAGGTATATGTGGTGTTTCAAGCAAGGTAGAAGTCAAGGACTGAGACTCATGATTGCCCTAGATTTTCTTTGCACACTAAGAAAAGTACATGCCTGAACCCTACATAAAAATGTATATGTACACACACTCAGAGGGAGAGAGGGGGCAGATGGGGAAGGGAAAAGGGAGGGGGAGTGGGAAGAGACAGAGAGGGAGAAGGAGAGGAAGAGAGAGATTGTTTTTAAAACCTAATGGTTGTGACTATTTTTAGTGCAGAACTCTTTTTAAAATTTTTTTTTAATTTTTATTTTATGAGATTTTTTTTTATTTACATTTCAGATGATATCCCCTTTCCCGGTTTCCTCTCTGGGAAAAAACAACAACAACAACAAAACTGTTCTCTCCCTCTTCCCCCTGCTCACCAACCTACCCTCTCCTGCTTCCTGGCCTTGACATTCCCCTACACTGGGGCATAAATCCTTCACAGGGACAAAGGCCTCTCCTCCCATTGATGATCGACTAGGCCATCCTCTGCTACATATGCAGCTGGAGACATGAGTCCCACCATGTGCACTCTGGTTGGTGGTTTAGTCCCTGGGAGCTCTGAGGGTACTAGTTAGTTATAGAATTATTTAGTGTGTATATATATGTATGCATGTATATATGTGTGGGTGACTTGTATGTGTGTGTATGTTGATGCAAGTATGCCATGGTTTAAGAAATCAAAGGACAACTTATAGGAGCTGGTTCTCTTCTAAGATATGGCCTTTGGAGACTGAACTTGGGTCCTCAGCTTTATGGCAAGCACCCACTGAGCCATCTTGCCTGCCCTGGTTACTGCTCTTTTAAATGTAGTTTTTGTAAGCTTTCCCAATCATGCCAATGTCAGAACTGTGTAACAGAGTTTTCTAGGGCAGAGGTCATGTCCAGCCTTGGCCTGACTCCACCGGGCAGCTCTCAGCACACTGCGCCATATGCTTGCAGGTTTAGTAAAACTGTGTGGCTGATTCAGCTCTGTCTTAGTGGTATTTCCCAATGCCTTTGTGGATCACTGCTTTAGGAATGTCCTGCATCTGCATTTAGAGCTCTTATCTAAGTCTGTGTTTATGGGCCTAAGCCTCCTCATTAATAATGCAAAACTGACTTGCCTTTACTCATTACTACGGAAAGCAACTAATTGAAATCAAAACCAGACTTTAATATAGATATGTCTTAAGAATGCAGCCAGGCGGTGGTGGCCCATGCCTTTAATCCCAGCACTTGGGAGGCAGAGGCAGGTGGATTTCTGAG
>NW_022196905.1:160346818-160347846 GCF_008632895.1 Mastomys coucha | reverse complement strand
GTATCATTTGCAAAATAGGTAAATATTTTTAAAATGAAAACTGTAGGAAAGTGATTGTATATGTGTTCATTTCAATATATAATGAAGGAGTGAACATGCTGAAAACATATTCTTCTAAATGTACGTGCGTATGTGCATATGTCTAGAGATGACTGTCCCATCTCTTCTTCCAAAGAGAATGAGAAGAGTTAAAGGAATATTAGAAAGAAAGGGAACAAGAGAAGCCACAGAATCACTGTGATGTTATAGGTAAGAAACGCACATGGAACAGTTTAATACACTTCAAGAAAAAATCAAGGGTTGGAGAGACAAAACTTAGTGGTTAATATCACTGGCTGCTATTCTAGAGGTCCTGAGTTCAATTGCCAGAAACCACATGGTGGCTCACAACCATCCCTAATGGGATCCGATGTCCTCTTCTGGTATATATATATAGATAGCTACAGCATACTCATATAAACAAAATAAATAAATCTAAGAAAAAAGAAAAAGCCAAATGTTCATGGTGAAGTTCTACACCTTCTATAGTTTGGATAAGCCATACCGAAGTTAGTTGTCAGGATTAACTTGACTCTAGAAAGAGACCAAACTTATATTCTAGGTTTTAATTTAGAGAAAATAGTCATTTCATGTAAAGACTTCAAGCATGTTAGATAAGCAACTTCTTAGTTCTTCTTTCCATTTCTGCAATGAAAGTATCTGAGGAAATCAACTTAAGGAGATTTTTAAGGGTAAGGTCAATTGCACAGGAAACTCAAGGCATTAATAGCAGACAGCATTTCCAAGCACTGAAGGAAGACCCGCTGAACATTGTCCCTTTTCAGCATCTGCACCATCCAGGATCCCATCAGGGAACAGAATAGACCTACCCACAGTTGGTAAAATTTACCAGCAATCAAAAAAATCCCCCTCAGCCCTTACTGACACCCAGCTCCCAGACTATCCCTGGTTCTGTCAAGCTGAAAACACTACACATAGCAGCAACATATTTAATAAAATTGATATTTGTATTTCTTTTTTTTTTTTTT
>NW_022196905.1:160215787-160346807 GCF_008632895.1 Mastomys coucha | reverse complement strand
TCTGTGTTGCCCTGGCTGTCCTGGAACTCACTCTGTAGACCAGGCTGGCCTTGAACTCAGAAATCCGCTTGCCTCCGCCTCCCAAGTGCTGGGATTAAAGGCGTGCGCCACCACCGCCCGGCTATGTATTTCTTGATTGAATTTTTTCTTAGCAAGGAATGGTGCATATGGGTGATAAACTTACTTATTGACTTAGGGGAGTGTGAATCTCGGCCACATTTGTGGCCTTCATTGATAAGACCCACCAAGCAGAGTTACTAATATCAGCCACAGTTTAGTACTGAGATAAAATTGACCTAAGATTTTAACACTGATAGTCACCATCCCTGTGCACTCGTTCACTCATGAGAATTTTCCACCTTGAATTGTAACACACATTTACATTGTTATAAAATGTTCCCCTTCTAACTCTGAGAACACAACATAGTTGGATAATATATTCTTGTTAAAAAAAAAAAAGAAAAAGAAACTCAGATCTTGAATCTAAGCAATTCTTTTTGATCCTTCAAATGCCTTGGGACTCTGGGCAGAATATTTCAGTGGCTTTATTAGTAGCCAAATATTTGCAGGTAATGGCAGGTAATCCCTCAATTGAGCACTGAGACCCTGAGAGTATGCCTAAGTGGTTCTCCCTCCAGGGGTTCTGGGTAAACACTCTGCCTGCTATATTGTGAGTATAAGATAAAAGGAGAAAGGTTCTCCATAGTGGAGCTCTGTGGGATTTCCCTAATCCCTGTGGCTTAGAGATGGAAAGCATTTCTTTTGGCTGCTGCGGGGGAACACTGGTCCAGGCTACCTTCCAAGTTAGCATTCGGTGTCCTATGACTGTGCTTCCATTGTTATTCCACTGTGGCCACTGAAATTCTGCTTGCCATGGCTCTGCACGCCTTCTCAGGGACTTCAGGACAGTACAGAGGTTAAACCCCTGGGTGCTATTAGAACACATATCCACCAGCATTTATGCAAAATCCAAAAGCCATAAACAAAATCCAAAAGTCTCTTGCTGAAGTAAGGCTACCTTGGGCTGAGGAATTAGCTCGGTGACAAAGTTGTTCCACAAGCAAGAGCACCAGAGCTCATCTCACCAGAGCTGCCTAAGATGGCACACATCTGCAACACTGGTTATGGGAAGGTGGAAACCACTGGTTCCAGGAGTACACTGTTCAACCAACTTCATCTGATGAGTGAGCATTAGAACCTTGTGAGAAACCCCATTTCAGACAAAGCAAAACAAAACAAACAACAAAAACAAACAAACAAATACATAAAAAACAACAACACATTAAGTTAAAAATAGTGTGAAGACACCTTCAGAGCAGTATCTGAAGTTGCCCACTGACATGCTTTGGAATAAATAAATGTCTATGTACTTGGGCAACCACACATGTAATAAATAAATAAATATTGCATGCAGACCACTTAGGCACAGTTATTTTAAAATGTCATGAAAAACTGTCTATCTATTTGAATTCTATGATATTTTAAAAGTAACTGTCTTTAAAGAAACACATCCACTCAGTAGCTTTTTCTGGTTAGGTAACATGGCATGGTAAAGAAAAAGACACCTGAACTGGAAGTCAGGCAAGTAGAGAGTGAAGATTTCCTCTGGTGCTGAAGGGCTGAGACACTTTCACATGTGGCTTCTCTGGTGGCAAATGTCGAGACAATGAATCCTGGGGTTCCATGGAAACCACTGAGAGGTAGATGATCAGTGCCCAGGGGTCAGATCAAGTGGGTTGAGCTCAAGGCAGCAGCTTCTCCAGGGAGGATTCCTGTGTATTATATCTTAGAGTAAGTAGGGAGATTATGGGCCAAGCTGCAACATCTTTCTGATTAGCTGTGACTTGACCCCTTGGTGCGCACAGGACCTGAAGAAAGATCTCTTTCTTTTACTACAAGAAATACCAAACTAGGGTCAGACTTGTAAGTAGATCAGATAGTAAGATACCCATGTGCTGAGACCCTTCAACACATGAGCCTCCAATGTGTCTCGGTAGAGGCTGGGTAGACAGGCAAGGGCAAGATGTGGACTACAAGCACCATATCTCTCACAATTCTGCGGGTTATCCATAGACATCTGTATGGAATAAAATTGAAGCCTAAGAATACACAAATCCCCACAATTCACTGGGGTATCTGTAGACATCCTCATGGAATAAAAAGCAGCCTAAGAATACACAAATCCTGATGGGATGAAGAATTGATGGGTAAATGTTTCATGAGATTTCTTTTTGAAGGTTTCTTTACAAGTTTGTGGGTAGTAGAACCAAAACTTGGGTATCTCGCTCATATGTCCACCTGGAGGTTTTACAGTTGATAGAAGAAATTCCTCAGATTCATCCATTCACAGAAAACTAGCTTAGGAGTCTGCCTTGCCTCACCTCTCATAGTTGGTTAACAGAAGTTCATTATTCATCGGAGACAACTTATTTTGTGACCTGATCATCTCCTTTCTGTTTGTTGTGTCTCTCAATTGTGCCTGCTGTTTTCAAACTAAGATGTCAAAAACATCTTCTGGCAAGCCATGGTAGCACAGAGTTTTATAATTAGTGTCCCTGTGGAATATCAGGTTAACTCACTTTTATCAATAAGCTCACCAAGCCTAGGGGACCAGGATAAAGCTGTTAGATTTTTGTTTTCTTTTCTTTTGTTTTTTTGAGACAGGGTCTCTCTGTGTAGTGTTGACTTTCCTGGAGCTCACTCTGTAGACCAGGCTGGCCTTGAACTAAAAAATCCACCTGCCTCTGCCTCCTAAGTGCTGGAATTAAAGGCATGTGCCACCACTGTCCAGTGAGTTAGACATTTCAGAGACCCATCTTCTGTGCACAAGGAGGGCCTTATAATGTCATTTCACTTTGATTAAAGGAATAGAAAGCCTGTGTCATGTGGGTGCTACAATGTTTCCTGCAAACAGGGCCTGCATATCTGAATAATTTGAAGAGAAGTGTTAGTGGTCATGAAAAGCCAACAGGACATGGAGAGATCCTGAGATCCAAAGATCTCAGTGCTGAGTACTTTCATTGTTACATGTGGAATGAAGAGCATATTAGACTCATATGTTTTAGTCTTGGAAGTCGGAAATTTAAGATCTATAGATGATTTGATTGGATCTTGAACTTTAGGCAAACACTAGATATGACACCCTCTCTTGTGATTATAAAAAGAGAAAGGGCTATAAGAATATGTTCTAGGGGGTGTGGTGAGGTATGGGGGAACGGGGAACCTCAATAGACCCATGCTAAGGCATCTCACTCCCCTGAGGGACCAGCCGCATGATGATATAGCATAGAATAGAGTTTATTTAGGGCATGGGGAGGGAAATTAAGATGATAGTAGAGGCAGAGAAAGGCAGAGAGAAGGAGAGAGTAGAGAAATAGAGGCCAGCTATGACCATGTGGAGAGAGGGGTGAAGGGAATGGGAAAAGGTGAAGAGCAAGGGAGGAAGAAGCAAGAGAGAGGCAAGAGTAAGAGAGAGGAGAGGGCAAGCAGCTGCTTTATAGTGGGCCAGGCCTCCCTGGCCTTGTCAGGTAACTGTGGGGGTGGAGTCCAGACAGGATACCAACAGCCGCAGGTAACCAATTATGTTCCTTGTGCTGTTCAAGGCAGAAAGAGAAGGGGACATGTATGGTACTAATGGCTAACAATAAAGATTGGTATCAACAAGTTCAATTATTTTATTTGCATTATCTTTTGGTTTATTGAGATGGCATTGCACAGTATCCCGGGCAAGCCTGCAGTTTATTGTCTTGATCTCATAGGAATCTACTTTTATCTACTTCCTAAATACTGAGGTTACATTTCTGAGCCACTATGTAGCTATCTAAAAATTCAGTCATTCCCTAGAAAGTCCTATGGTATAGATAACCGTAGCTTCCTTGGCCTTACAGTTTTCAGGACTACTGGTAGGTAACCATGAGGGTATTCTGGACTGGGTTCTTATCACTTTTAGAAGAGCTGTCACAAGTGTGATACTGTTTATTAAGCTACATAGGCAAGGTGGCTGTCCTACAGCCTATCACACCTCCAACCATAGGCATTTCTACCTTCCTTTCAATAGCATCTGCATCCCCTTGCTTGAATATCAGGCGAGTGCCAGTCTCTTGCTAAACTAAAGTTATCCCTACAGAGAGAAAACATGCAGGCCAAAGGAAAAAGTCTTGGTGACGATGAAGGCATCTGCTTCAGCCTTTCATGGACCAGTGATGCCAGTAGAAGCAATTTCAACTCTCCTGTTGTTTGCTGTGGGAATATCACAGATTGATGAGGCTTGGATCTGGATAGGGCCAGATTGCCAAAATCTCAGGGAAAAGGTGTGACTTGCTTTAGAGTCTGTTTCCAAGAGTATGGATAATATCAGCACAGGGCTGGAATGTGTGGTCTGTACTGTCCACTGCCCTGAAATGTCACACCTCTGTCACTCTATGCAATCTAGTTAAAGCCTCAAAACCAACCCATATTGAATTCTCATGTCATATTGAAATTGCCAAAATCAGCCACCAAACCCAAGTTTGTGGTTATTGTGGTACCTTAAGAGCCTTGCCAGTATAAAACAGAATTTGGTGAGAGTTCTTTTCAAAGCACATCAGAAGTACAATATTTATGAATAATTCACACTCTTTTGAGGTTCTATTCATTTTGTCTTACCACTTATAGGATCTTTTGCTTACTGGCTTTTTTTCCCCATGCCACATAAATTAGATTTTTGTACTATAGTGTTGACCTCTTAAGTGTCTCTAGGAATGCATTTTAAATGTGAAAAATTATGATTAGATTATATCTCCTTTTTGTAGCCATTTTTATCTATGCAGAGTCATGCATTTCCTAGAGGAATATATGTGCTCCATTCTTTCTATTGAGCACTTAAAAAATGGGGTGTACTCAGGGTCAGGGACAAGATGGTGCCAGGAGTGTAGGCTTGACATTCAGTCTGATAATGAGGTCTTAGCATAGCTAGCAGAGGGCAGCTGGATTCTGTAAAAGCCCCCATCACTCTCTGGACCTGCCCCATCTGGAAAGTAAGTCTTGATTCTTTTAGATTTATCCTTAGCACTAATTAGTGGAAATGTCAAACTGCTTCAATGGCTTTCACTGACTTTGAGGTGAATGGCTCCTGCCAGTTCTCTGTTCTCATTTGCTTCAGTACCTCAATGAATGATTTTCCCAGGATTATGGCAGGCCCCTGCTTGGCTGTTTATCTGTTAGTTTCACTTATGTTGCTGGAGCCATGAGGATGTCCTGTGATGTGATCACAAGGCATGAAGTTGAATTGATAAAGTGCCCTTCTCATGCCAGATATTCAAATTGGCTGTTCCTAGTCCCAGAGATTTGAAATTCCTTATATTTATTTGAAAAAGGATTGAAGTCCCCATCCCTAACACTAAAGAGAAAGCAGGTCCTATCCATGTGTGGGTCACAGGGAAAGAATGTAAGCTCTGTGCTTTGTACATTTGGTCAAGTCTTCTTTCCTCTCTCCAAATCTGTAATATTGCTAAGCAAACATTCCTGTGCACATGGACTTTGAGTTTTTACTGCTTCTCTTTTGTGCTCCAGATCCTCTCTCTTATAGAAATGAGAGAAAAAGAGAGAGGTAAATGAATGCAAATGTTAAAGCCCATCTTTAAATTCATAAGAGTGTGGGGGAATAAATAGTCTTTTTCAATCAAAAGGATGGGAAATTTACATCTTCACATCCCTTAGTAAGTGACTACAATCCAGGAAGTTTTAGCTCTTTCAGACAATGGCAGGTTTGAGCATAAAGAAAATGAAGTACATCAACTTCCATTTAACAAAGCTAGGAGGAGAGAAGTGGCTTCATCAAATCCGTTGCTTCCTGCTTCCATCATGCTGCAGATCTCACTGCTGCCCATGGAACCCAGCTGAACAGGGATGCAGAAGGAGACCCTCTTAGCTCTGCAGTGCACCTGCTGGCCAGACAACCACCTTCCTCTCCGGTCTTGGTCACAGATGCGTCCACTATTCTACTTTAAGGGTGAATTGTTCAGCTCAGGAGATGCTGAATAGATAAGAGCACTTGGTTGTTTCAGAGAAAGGATTAGAACCTGAGCTTGAATCCCACTATAAAGTGCTGGGCACAGTTCCCTGTACTTGAACCCCACAGGTGTATCACTGGGGCTTGATGGCCACTGGCCTAGCTCCAGGTTCAGTATGAGACATCGTCTCTAGGGACCAAGAGTAAAAACCTCAGTAGAGCACTTGAGGTTTTTCCTTTGTCCTTTGCATGTGTGTTCACAGGTGCATGCAGCTCCCCCTACACATGAACAGAGCATGTACATATACCACATGGACTTATGCACCCACTAAATTAAAATGCATATTGTCTTATTATTGATTTTCTTAACAGTTTTAGTTTAGAAATTGGATCAATGCCACACAGATAAACCCCAGGTTTTGGGGTCAGTCCCCAGTCTTTAGGCAAAATTCTTTTCCATGCGCATTTTCATAAAGCCTGCAGTGCATTCTTGAGCATGGCATGATTATTTCCTACCTCGTCTGAAGAAAGACCCCCGAAATGAATCCTGTCTCTGGTACTGACCACCTCTGGTTTCCTCCTAAGTTAGCCATTTGTTCTAGGGTATGGTTTTCTTACCTGCAACGTCAGAGACATATTAGTCTAAGTCACAGGGTGCTTTAAGGATTGCATAAGAATGTGATGTTCAGAATGGAGAGCAATGACTGGCAGCTACTGAATGTGCCCGGAATTACCCAGCATTACAGCTGGGGAGTCCAGGGCTACTCCACCTCACTAGACTCCAGATCTAGAAAATCAATACAATGTGAAAATTACTTTGACCTGAAATAATCACTCAGTTGATAGCCAGGAAACTGAATTCTATAAGCAATGCACTGCATGAGATTTAGCCTGCCCTGTTCTCAGGCCTCTTGTCTGAGAAGTAGCTGAGAGGAAGAGGCAGTGACATTGCTGGTATATTATATAATGCATACATGTAGCTGATTATATACAATAAATTAAGTATATATAAAATCTCACAATTCCAGCATACTGAATGCTAGTTAAGCCTCTGTCTATTCCTATCCATAGACTATTTAGATAATTAGAACCATTTAGATAATAAGAACTATTTAGGTAATTTTACAAACCTTCTGAGAACACATTCACAAATACAAAGACCCAGGTAAATGTGTATAATGTTTTGGCTTTTAAAATATGCTAGATATTTTCAATAATTCCCCCTTTAACTAATGGATTCCAAGTATTCACATATCAAAAAACTATATTAATAACCGAGAAAATTAACAGAGGAGCTTCATGAACACTTTCTCTTGCATATTTTGAGAATTCAGGAGTCATTGGTCACATTTATGAGTGATATCAGACTTCAAATGTATTAGGCTTCTGAATTGGTTTTTTCTTTTTTCTTTTTATTAGATATTTTCTTTATTTACATGTAAATTTCTCCTTTCCCAGTTTACCCTCCAACAAACAAACAAACAAAAACAACAAGAACAAACCCCTGTTGCCCCCCCATGCCTGCCACCCCTCCCTCTCCCACTTTCTGGCCCTGGCATTCCCCTACACTGGGGCACAGAACCTTCACAGGGCCGAGGTCCTCTCCTCCTACTGATGATCAAATTTGCAATCCTCTACTATATACATGCTGCCAGAACAATCAGTCCCACCATGTATAGTCCTTGGTTGGTGGTTGAGTCCCTGGGAGCTCTGAGGTTACTAGTTAGTTCATATTGTTGTTCATCCTAAGGGGCTGCAAACCCTTCAGCTCCATAGGTCCTTTCTCTAACTCCTTCACTGGGGACCCTGTACTCACTTCAATGGATGGCAGTGAGCCTCTACATCTGTATTAGTTAGGTACTGTCAGAGCCTCTCTTGTTAAAAGAATTTCTTTAAACCCAATATCAGGCTCTCTATTTCTAATTTCAACCCTTTTACAAATTCTTTCTTTTCAGTGTGTATCTGATTCCCCCTTTCACCCCATCCAGGTTTACAGCTGTCAATCTTTTGAAATGGTTCCAGGCTTGTATAGGTGTTCCAATCAGATCTCAGAAAGGTGCCCTGAGAAAGATCCTTCCCCGTTTGTCTCTCTTTCCCCTCCCTTCTCTGTCTCTCTCTCGGTATTTCAACTATACATCATGCATGGGCATGTATATATATATATATATATATATATATATATATGTATGTGTCATATATATATGTATATATATACACACACACATATGTATATATTATCTATGCACATGTACATGTGGTATGTACATGTTTGTGTGCGTGTTTATTCAGTTGTGTAATATGAGCTTGTGTGTGTAGTTGTGTGTGTGAATGCATGTGAATGTAATAATATGTATGTATGTATATTGTATATTTTGTGTCCTCCTTATAGTAGATGTCATTAATAGAATTCCAGATTATATTTTTGTGTAAGGCAGATTTTTAATTAAGAGGGGAAATTTAAACTTTGAAATCCATCTTATCAGATAGCACCGTGAAACAAATTTGCCTAGAGTTATTTGGCATATTTGACCCATTTTACTCTTTTCTTAAAGCTATTTTGGCCTAAGCACTCAGAAGTGGCTGCCTATTCCCTTGGCTTGCCCACAGGGAAATCAGTTAGTGCTTTACCTCTGTTCCCACACCACATTGAGTGTAAGATTAGCATTAAACAGCCACCCTCAGGAGGAAATCCAGCAGGCCCAGTGAGTTATGATGAAGTAGCATGGGGCTTATCTGAAATCTTAACATGGAAAAGGGGCCTATCGAGATGCAAACAGCTTGAAAAGAGATCTTGATATGAAAACCCAACTAATGGATTCTTCACTAGAAAGACAATCTGGGGGTTCTTATCTCTCAGGTGGAGGGCCCCAGTGAGGAGTGGAACAGGCAGTGGGTGTGAGGGACATTGAGCCATTTTAATGTAATTTCTAAAAGGCTCTGTTGCCATAACAGAGACACTTGAACAGGATGTTATTTCGTGCTTAGGGGCAAAATCTGTTTAGATCCTTGCTTCTAATAGCATCTCACAGACGCTGTAATTGTGAAATAACTTTCTCAAAATAACTTGGTGCAGGGATGGAGAGAAAAGATCAGTGAGATTAATTCTTGGCAAATTTGTCTTGAATGCAATTTGAGGAAATTTTATTTTATTTTTTTCACAGACACTTTTATTAGACAGTGGTGCTTAGCAGAGAGTGAATCCCCTTAGGTCCTAAGGCTTAGGAGATAATTTTTACTTAGTACAAACTAAGATTTCCCTAGTGTTCTAAATCACACCCCAACAAGATGAAAGACCTCACAGGGTCTGGGGGAAGACAAGAAGCTACCCAGGACAGGGTATGGCAGGAACTTGCCAATGGGATCAGCAGTTTTCATAAAATGGCTTCCCCTTTCTTATGATCTGAAGTCCCTTGAAATGGCTGGCATGTCTCCCTCACAGTGACAGAGCAGGCAAGGACAGTGGGCTCACAGTTCATCTTGTGTTGTCTCTATAGTTCCATCATGTATCTATTTCAGTTTGAGTTTAGGCGACTAGAGAGCCCTCAGCTTAGGGAGACTGCAGAGGCAGGAAGGTTTGGTTCAGATCAAAGGAACAGCTCTTGTGACAGAGATGTCTAAGGATACAGGTCCCAGGTTGCAGGCATCCTATGATCTCAATACATGGATGTCAGCAAATGACCATAATCCCACATCACCCCCACCCCAATACTTCTTAAAATTTTGAGATTCAATCCTTGAGTATGCCAAATAGTGGGTCTCTACTTTATTCTCCCTCCTCTCTTGGGTCAAATCTCCTCTCTATACCTTCTCTGCCTTACCAGCAATGTGTATTGGCTTCTTATGAAATGTAATGAGTCCAGTTCTACTACAGTTCATGATCTAATGCAGAATCTACAGATTCTATAAGCTAGCCTCTTTCTTTCTTGCCAGGAAGCATTACCAAAACACAAAACTCACCCTGTTTATGATTACTCAAAGTGAAGAAAGATATTTTTTCCTCAGTCATATGAGATATATTTTTGTTTTTGTTTTTGTTTTTCGAGACAGGGTTTCTCTGTGTAGCCCTGGCTGTCCTGGAACTCACTGTGTAAACCAGGCTGGCCTTGAACTCAGAAATCCACCTGCCTCTGCCTCCCAAATGCTGGGATTAAAGACATGTACCACCACTGCCCAGCGAGACATATTTTGTATTTGTACACAAATATGCATTCTTATATGAATACAAATGCCTGAAAACACACATGGAAAAGACAAAAGCAAATCTTTAAAGAGAAATTAGCAAATTCTGACAATCAAGATATGAAGGATTTAGGCATAATTACCTATGGCTTCTGTATTTTTATTCCTTCTGTAGACATATAGATGGAAGCACAGAGCCTCTGGTCTCAGGTCTCACTCCAGAAATGAGTACTAAACCCATTTCTAGTTGGCACTAACAAATCAGGATTGGTGCTTATGAGGTAATACATTGCTGTCTAGAATAGACTTTGGTTCCTCAAAGCCCCAGATAAAGGGTATGGATGTCTAGAATATAAATAAGATACACTGGCTTTCTTTGTGCAAAGTGGATACCCTTCTGGTTTCATTGTGTGCAGTTCGAAGTTAAGTGACTGGAGTCCTAGTACGACAGTCTTTTCTCAAGTTTTGCATAATGCTTTTCCCAAGACCTTTAGGCTGTTGATAATTACAGTATGGAACTGTTAAGAAGTCAGGATTGGTGTTACGTAAAAGAATAAGCAGACAACGGTATCACACAAGATAAAGACAGGTGTGGTGGGTGAGGGAGAAAAGGAGAAATAGAAAGCAGAGGGTTACCATGGATTCATTTCACATGGCTGGCATGTAAACAAGACAAAGGACCCCAATGTGCTAATATCAATAGTCAAGAAGGCCTCAGGGCATAGGAGTACTGTACTGATGGACCGCTTGTTTGGTTATTCCTCAAGAGTTTCAGAAGGTTTTTAAAAACAAAGAATTGAAAAAAACATAATGTTTTTAACTAAATCAATGCCAGGGGTGTTTATATTAGGTGTCATTAAACATAATATGTTTTAGTCAATGACTATTCAATGGTTTACGTAATGAATATTTATTTAAAACTAAAGGTGTAGTAAAATGCATGGTCAAATATTTAAGTAAAATATACGATTCGAAAAAAAGCAAAAAACATGGATGGTTGTTGTTTGAAAACATGTCACCTCAAAGAAGTTCTAGGGAGCATGCATTTGGGCCAACTTTGGGTATACTATGAAGAGATGAATTTATAAAAGTCTGCATAAGCTATTAGTTCCTAACAACATTGATTTTCTTATGAGAAATACAGATATTTTCCAGCCATGGAAGCATCATGCACATAGGAATGTCTTGATTAAAGCTCATTTATAAGCAAGTTCATTTGTTGGGCCACCCATTTCTTTAAAATATATCATAGGGATCTTTACGCTGGAATATGAGCTGGCATGTGATGAGATTAAATATTGAATATTAATGTCAGCTTAGCTACATTTGGCTTATAGATATTTTCCTTTAAGTGATTATGTTCTCTGGAAGATGATTTGATTTAGTGATATTTCCTAATTTACTTAAAATATGCACTTGACATTTCACTAAGCCTTAGTTTTAAATATAATTGACATTTTAAAATCACAAATACTGATTATAAAATATATACATTGTATAATTCAGGAGTGCTCTTCTGTTTTGTAGACTAATTGCTCCCTCGTTATTTAAGCTGATTTAAACATTGCAAGCTCTGGTCTTCTCCCATTCTGAGGTTCTCCTTAAATTTGTTGTTTCAGTCCAATATTACTACTTCTGTCCTTCAGGATTCTCACACTTGTGCGCCTTGCGCATCCTGGTTGGTAGTACAGTGCAAAATATTTTAGGTCTAGTTCTACTACTGTTCATCTGGGTAATTATTTTCAGAAATAGAAGAAGAAGAAACTTGTTCAGTTCTCAATTCCATGCTTCTCCTGAGTGAACATGTACCTAGAATAGAAAGATGTTACCAACAGTCAGTCCTGCTTTACTTTACAATCACTCATGTTGACAGGCATGAGCTATCTGTCACCCAGATCGCTGCCATGTGAGAGAGGAATTGGTTTCTCCCAAGTGGAAATATAAATGAGATCCTACAGGACAATGGGATCCTTCTTGAAAAGACAGAGGGAACAGCATGTTTTGATTGACAACAACTATACTTTTCTTCTAAGAATAAAATCGATTTTTTGTCATTGTCGATTTTTTGTCACTGTCCCAGCAGATGAACTTACCTGATCATTCTATCCCTGCCACTAGTTCAACTGGGAGCTGGACAGAAGCCAGATGCCTTTACAAGGTTGACATGATGGCTTTCTGCAGGGTTAGCTGTGGCATGGAACTTGGCATTGGGTGAAGAAGTACCTTCCCATCTCTCATCTATGGCCAGCAAGCAAGTCATAGCAATGACCTGAAGCATCTATTGCGAAACATGCCTGCAGGAGTCAAGACATGAGCAAAGCAATGACCATGAGAGAGGAGAGTGTTTGCTCTGCAGTCTTCTCACAGTTGTTTCAAATGCCACACTGGTTCTCAGAGATGTTCTCTCCACCAGTGTTCACATGTTTTGGTTGAGATGGACTTTGATAAATAAAAACCAAACAGGCAAAGCTGGCCAGCTTTGTGCTCTGTCTTGCTTATTTCCTTTTAGGGTAGTTTAATTACAATGAAAAATAATATGGCTCATGGGCATGCAAGCATGCCTGGTATGTATGCATCATGGTCCAAAGGGACACAATGAATAAAATATTTATATAAAAGTTTAAAATGACTGATTTCTAAGTAAGAGATTTTAAATGTTTTTGTTTCATCTATCCCTTGGGAAGTTAATGAAGAAATTGTTATTAGTTAGATGTTGGCAGTTTCTAGTAAGTGATTATTTTATACTTTATTAGTAGTTTTGAAAGTCTCAAACCTTTATGACCTATGTTTATTAAGCTTTTGATGTTTAGAAGATGGTAGTCTCATAGCATTGACAGAAATTTAGTTTAACTCCACTATCTTCCCTTGTTCTAATGTCTCACTAAGCCACAGTATACTGACATGGCCATAATATTAACCATGAAAAAAATGACATTTACATCACTACAGGAAGTTTTGGGTAAATTCCAAGAAAAAGAATTATTAAGTTTGATTACTCATTTATTTTAACATAATTATTTAAAATTTACCTATTTATTAATTTATTTATTTGTGTATGGGTGTATATGCCATGTATGGGCAGGTGTCTACAGAGGCTGAGAAAGTGCAAAAATCCCCTGGATTTGGAGTTACAGATGATCCTTGTGAGCCTGGTGTGGGTGCTGTGCTGAATTCAGAATGTTTGCAAAAGTTAGTATACCATGCTCTTCACTGCTGAGACATCTCTTCAGCCTCTTGTTTATTTTTTAAGACAGTGGAAAACTGTCTTCCAAAGTGACTGCACCAGTTCACACTTTGGCTATAAATGCCTGAGGTTTTTCTTTGCCCTTTAAACAGTTTTTGCATCCATGTTTTTTTCTATCAGCCATTCTGATAGCTCTGTGGTTAGGTTTTCCTGGTTTGGATCACATTTTTCTAGCAACTAGAAGTTGCATAATATACTTTTTATGGAGCTCCTTGCCATCTACCTGTCTTCTGTCTGTGATTTGATCTGTGATGGCTAATCTTACTCATTGACCAGACAAACCTGGGAAGAGGAATTGTCACCATCCCAGTAGCTTGTGGTCATGTCTTTAGGGACAATTTCTTGTTTTTTAATTGATATAGGAGGGTGTTGCCCACTGTGGGCAGCAGCATCCTTAGGGCATGCTTTAAGAAAGGTAGTTGAGCAGTGGTGGCACATGCCTTTAATCCCAGCACTTGGGAGGCAGAGGCAGGCAAATTTCTGAGTTCAAGGCCAGCCTGGTCTACAGAGTGAGATCCAGGACAGCAGGGAAAACATAGAGAAAGCCTGTCTTGGAAACCAAAAAAAAAGAGAGAAAGAGAAAAAGAGAAAGAGAGAGAGAAAGAGAGAGAGAGAGGGAGGGAGGGAGGGAGGGAGAGAGAGAGAGAGAGAGAGAGAGAGAGAGAGAGAGAGAGAGAGAGAGAGGAGAGAGAGAGAGAGAGAGAGAGAGAGAAAGGTAGCTGATAATGTGTCTAGAAGCCAAAAAGCAGTGCTCCTCCGTAGCCTCTGCTTCACTTCCTGCCTTCTGGTTCATGCTTGGACTGGCTTCCCTTGATGGTGAACAGTGATGTTTAAGCTACATTAAACCTTTTCCCCTAAACTGTTTTTGCATCTTGTTTTATCACAACAACAGAAAGCAAACAAGGATATGATTTCTGTGTATTTTGCCAGTTTTCTAGTTGTATTGCTTGTTTTTTTGTTTTATTTTGTTTGTTTGTATTTTTTTTACTGTTGAGTCCATTATATATTCTAGATAATTTAGCTTGTCCAGATAATTGGCTTGCAAATATCTTCTCCCAGATTGCTGAATATCTTTGGATCCTCTTAATAGGGTGTTTTTATAAAGAAAAGTTTTAAAGTTTTATAAAATCCAATTTATTTACTTTTCCTCTCCTGGATGATAAATGCAGTGTAGCACAAAGGGACTCTTTCCATACCATGGGCCTTGAAGACTTGACCTGTTTTTAATAAAAGTTAAATAATTTTATTTTAGATTTCTACTTGTGGATCATGGTATTATAAGTACTAACTGACTCTAGGACAAGTTTTTCTTATGGAGACCCAGCTGTTGAATTTCGCATTGACTAGTTTTGAACTTTTTAAAAACAGAAATCAGGTGTGATTATGGAGGTCATGACATGCTTCCTGTGTTGATCCACTGATCACAGGTCATCCCTTTTCAACAAATCTGTACTGGGTAGCTCTCATTCCCTTAGCTCTAACAAGTTTTGAGAGCTCTTATATATAACACATGTTAAACAAATAGGGATGATTTGACTTATTTTCCCGTGTCCCTTTAATTCCCTTTTCATTTTGCTGTAGATGCTTCAAGCTCTATATTGAAAAGGAGTAGGGGTAATGGAAGGCATTTTCTTCTTCCTGATTTTATGGGATTTCCTGGAACTTTTCTCAATTTAGGCTGTTGACTGTGCCTAGGTAGTATGTATTATTTATTATGTTGAGATATTTTCTCTCCAGACCTACTCTCTACAGAACTCTTATCATGAAATAATGGTGCATTTTATCAAAGACTTTTTCTATATCTTTTAAGATGATCATGTGATTTTTTGCTTTTAGGTCTGTTTACCTGACATTACTTCTATTTATTGACATATTTTGAACCATCCATGCATCTCCATGATAAAGCCAACCTAACTGCAGATGACCTTTTAAAGATATGTCTGTATTCAGTTTTCAAGTATTTTATCAATGATTTTGCATGCACTCTGGAGATATTGGCCTGTAGTTTTGTTTCTGATTGTGTCTTTACCTAGTTGTTGTTGTTTTTGAGTTTTTTTTTGTATTGTTAATAATAGGATGAGAGGGAGTTCTTCTTCTATTGACCGAATGTAATAAAAAATTTAAATAAAGTTGTTTTTGCAGTGGTTGTGTGAAGCATATGATGTATACATGTTCATATCAAGGCACATATGTTATATACACATAGAGGCTGAAGGTTAAGGTTGGATGTCTTTCTAAATCATCCACTCAATAATTTACGAGAGTGGATCTTTCACTGAACCTGAAACTCATGGACGTGGTCAGACTTACTGCCCAATGAGCTACAAGCATCTACCTGTTCCCAGCCCTGACACATGAGCACTTTTCCCCAGGTGCTAGGATTTGAACTTAGGTCTTATGGTTGAACAATGAATATTTTGCAGA
Source organism: Mastomys coucha (assembly GCF_008632895.1). Classification (NCBI taxonomy): domain Eukaryota; kingdom Metazoa; phylum Chordata; class Mammalia; order Rodentia; family Muridae; genus Mastomys; species Mastomys coucha. The sequence goes on along the minus strand of NW_022196905.1, from coordinate 160,330,971 downwards.
TTAAATCATCTCTTAGCCTGAGAGTTAATTTTTCTAGATGAATCAAAAGTTGACACAAATAACATTAATGAAAAACAAAGTAAGCATGATCCATGTTTGTATCATAATTCTCATTTGCTCCTTTGAATATAATAGTATTTTCAAGCCTATTAGATCTGTCATCTTCTTACTAAACTATCATGCTGTCATTGGTAATAGTATATCATCTTGAGTCCTTCCAGAACCTTGATTCTATAATTCTCACAGCTGTGATAGGCTAACTATTGTGCAGGCTAACTAGCAAGCTAGAATCCCTCCTGCAGAGGGTGCACACATATGCTCTACATTCTGCAATAGTGCCTAGTGCATTCACCATGCTACTACTGCATACATTTACAGCTAGATTTATTTAGTTATGAAATTACATGAAGTATAATCTGTTTTAGTTTCCTTTTGACCTTTTATAAACCTATTGATTTTCAAAGTACTGCACATATGTAGTCACTAATTTATTCCTCCTGAGCTCTGATTATTGCCATTATACCTTTTAAAATTACTGAAACATAGTGAGGGCTGGAATTTTTTTTCACAAACTGAAGAATTTACCTTGAAACTAAATGTTAGGATCAATGATGTGGTTTCTAAGGATGGTATCTGAGTTTCATTGCGTGCAATGGCAAGCATATAGCTCCTGTTCTAGAGAAACCACCATTTCTTTGAATTAAATATAAGAGCAAACAGATGCCATGTTAGATGTGGCAAGAACCTAATGGTGACTGAACACATAAGCATGTGTGGGGTGTCCGGTCCCACACAGTGAAGCACGTGTTGGGTGTCCTGTTTGACATGGTGAAGCATGTGCTGGATGTCCTGTCCTGTCCTACACAATAAAACATGTGTGGGGTGTTCCTGTCTCACCTGATACACACGTGATTCATTGTACAGTACTACATAGCCCCAATCCATTCTGCCGAGGACATCACTTTGGTGAACAATCCCTTCACAGGAGCTTTCTCAAAAGTTATTTAAATAAATAAATATGTTAACATCAAGTACTCCTACAATAGCTACCTAAGTCTTTGATGACGTCACTTAGAAAAAAAGTAACATAAATAAGAATCATCAAAGCAGAACATGGTGTTGTACATGTAATACCAGCCTTCAGAAGCCTAAGACAGAAGAAAGACCGCTTCAAGGTTAGCCTGAGCCTTATAATAAAGTCACTCTCAACAAACAAAACATTATCAAGTAATGTTAGTAAACCAGTCCCACTGGCAAGCATGTGCGCTTTAACTCTAACACATCTCTAATTAAAGATTTTTTCTTTGACCCTTCATTTCTCTTCTAAATCCAGGCTGTCAGGATTCCAGCTGCCTTCCTCCATCGTGAGCACCGGGTCCCTCCTCACGCTCTGGTTCACCACGGACTTCGCAGTGAGCGCCCAGGGTTTCAAGGCCATGTATGAAGGTAGGAGGCGGTGGCCCTTGGCATAGTGCTCACCTACCTGTTAAATGCTGCTGTGAGAGACTGATGCAGATGCAGATGCAGATTCGTTGTATAGAGGAAGTACATGGCTGTTCTTTAATACATTGGCAAGAGGATACATCACTGTCTCCTGTGTCTGCCAAAGAACTAGCAAAAAGCATGCTTTTGGTCCTTTGGCCTGAACTTATAAATCAGATTGTTTTGTTGACTACAGTGGTAACAGCTGAGGGTTACACATATAAATTTGGTGGGGCTGCTTCATCTTAAAGTAATTGTTTTTTAACCCAGAAGTGTCTTGTTAAAGTGTTTCCTCAGCAGTACTGGGGCTGAAGTAAGATGGTCTCATGTAAGGAGGGATTTTTACCAAAGTTAGAATTTTTAGTTTAGAAATTAACTTGGCCTCACTCTTGTTTGTCTATGGCAAAGCAGTGGGATTTTAGTTTTGTGCCTGACGTGAGATTTGGGGTTCTATACTTTCTGATGTTGCTGTCAGTTCTAAGGTGTTTTGGAGCAGACATAACAGAAGAGTGGGCTTTGGTTAAGGAAACGATTGTCTCTGTTAGATTTGAAGTAATTGAACTGGGTATCTGTGAGCATGAGGCCTAAGGTGTGTTTAATTCAGTTTGGCATAGAGGTATTTAATTTTCTTTCATGTATACTACAAGAGTGATCATTTGTAAGTTACCTAAACTCTGGTGACTATGCATTAAGGAAAGTGAATTGTAGGTGGAACCATTAGTCACTGACTTTAGGTTATCCACTCGGTTTGCTTTACATGTGTTATGGTTTGCTCTAATACTGAGTACATGTGTGTATGTTCTTTGTGGAAAGTTCAACCCTATACTTGGTTAATTAAACTGAACTTAGTTTGAATGTAGTTAACTGGTTGCAACAGGTTATATGATAGTATACTATAGTGTAATACAACCACATGGAGCTGTACAAAGACTTATTAATATTTTTAACTCAAGTGACCCATGAATTAATGCTGTAGGTACAACCTGCTCTGCCAGACTCATTTGTGAGGCCACTACACTTTTAGATAAAGCAGTGTCAGTTTCTGGAGAGGTATAAACACTGTTGAGTGTGTGACTGTCAAAAAGAAGCAAAGTCTACGGACAGCAGCAGGCTGATTTATGGCCAATGGTTGGATTAACTTTTTTTATTAATTATTTTGCTAACATTTCAAATGTAGACATTTGTCCTCCTTTCTGGTGTGTCCTCCACAATTCCCCACCTTCACCCTCCCCTTTGCCTCTGAGAGGTTTAACTTTAAAATTCAGTTACAATTGCCATTTTCCTTCAAGGTCTGAACCACAGATCTTTTGCACGACACAGAACATCTCCACATCAGTGAGTTTGTTTCCTCTGAGCTTACTTGCTTCTGTGTTTTTAGAGGATATCTGTTCCAAGGGTAGACAATGTGTCCAAGTCCTGGAATCCTAGCAATTTTATTCTTTCCTGACTAAGCCCAAGTGCATATCCCATGTATTTCTCTGACTAAGCCCATGTGCATATCCCATGTATTTCTCTGACTAAGCCCATGTGCATATCCCATGTATTTCTCTGACTAAACCCATGTGCATATCCCATGTATTTCTCTGACTAAGCCCAAGTGCATATCCCATGTATTTCTCTGACTAAGCCCATGTGCATATCCCATGTATTTCTCTGATTGCCAGTAGCTAGTGTAGAAACCTTTGGAGTTGAAAGATGGCCACGTGCCCCCTTTGATCAAATCTCCCTGCTCTGCTGTGGGTTTTATTCATTGTCATGAAGGATGATAATATAGTTTTAACATATTGATGAATTTTTTTTCTGTTAGAAAGTATTTCATGTTTGCATCAGGATTTATCCTAAGGAAATATAACTGGAAAAGTACATAGATATATGTTAACTTGGATCTGCTTTCAGAATATGTAAAGATGTTTTTATAAGTTATATTTCAAATGGTTAATAATTTTTCTGATAATTACCAAAAAACACATCAGAACTAATTTTGAAAAAATAAGTATTTGTGGAACATGCAAATCTATCATCAACAAACCCAATTTTATGTAATACTCAATATCTGAATATAATCATTATTTATCACTGCATATCAAAGACTTTTACAAACTTGATAGAAGAGTACAGATGGGAGAAGTTATTGAAAAGAGAGCAGAGCTCTCACTGACAGCTCCCCTACTTCATTGATACCTCAAGCCCTCCAAGGCAAATTTGGGGAGTGCATAGGACAGGAAATATATATCTGCATGAGGGAAGGCAGAGTCAGTATGGTGACCAGAAAGACAGCTACAGCAGTTTCCAATGTGTGATTTACATTATTTTTTTAAAAAAATAATGTAGATTTTCTTTTACTCTAGTACTTGCTGTTTTGAAGAAACAACACATAGTAATTTCTACTAAGGAAACAATCTAATTAATGTTAATCTAAACACTTAAAAATGTTAATATAGTATCCAAGATATTTAATGGAAATTGAATTTAGATAAAAGTACTAAATTAGCTATTAAAGCATTTCCCTGTGGTCCTTAAAGTAGCACTGCTTTCCTAAATTAGAATTTCTTTACTATTAACAGATTGCTGCTTAAAATTTTAATTAATATTCACTAGCTTGGAATGAGGAAATTGTCCAAAGTTCTAAGATCTGTCAAAAAATGAGATAACCTTGGCAGTGGTCTTAATGTGGGCATGGAATGCATGATTTTTTGGCTATGCTTTCATATAAGCCTTATTTATGTAAATTATCATTTGTACATGAGGAAATTAAGCAACATAATGAATGTGGAAACAACAAGATAAATATTCCAATTAATGCATTTAGTCACTGAATTTAACATTGTAATCCTAATGAAGTATTTATGAATTTCTTCCTAAAGTTGTCCACATGAAGTATTTCCTTAAAGGTGCTCTTTTGGAACTTCTTAGCAAATAAGTTTATAGAATATTATAGAAGCAAACCATGGATTTTAACTGATAAGTACAGAAAAAATTGAGCCAGTAATTCAAAATTATCATCTTGTCAGGTATTATTTGCTCCATCTATGGACCAAACAATTAGTATACTTCTATTTAATAAATTTCTAATGAGACACAAAGCTTATGTTACTTGTAATGAGTTCTAAGAAATTCTGACATTTTTGTCTTAAAATAGTTAAATTGATTAACATCACACTATACCCATGTATACACACATGCACACACACACACACACACACACACACATATGGTGGTAGATGGTAGATGAAAGACATAAATTAGATATATAGATATATGGTGGGTAGGTACATCAATAATGTATAGATAAATAGGTACATGAATATGTAGAAAGGTAGGAGACAAAAAGAGGATAGATTAAAATGTGGGTGAGAGATAGTTGTAAGAAAAATGCATCACAGAGGATAGATAAAGGATTGGTATACAGATTATCTATTGCACAGATGATAGATAGATTATTGCCACACAGATATATGATAAAATATTTATAGATAAATGATTGATAAATACCAAAAGGATAGATATACAGATAGCTGGTAGAAAAGTAGATGACAGATGATCACAGCAAGGTAAATGTATCACAAATAACAAACAGATGATATATAAATAAATAACAGGGAGATAACGGATAGATGATAGGTGGATGCAAGGATGGATAGATGTGGTGGAGAGAGATAAATATATGGCTCACTAGTGATAAGTATTGAGGTAGATAGGACAATAAATAGAGAAATAGATGTGTCTATTATTGTATAATGTCTTAAGTGTGTTTTCAAATCTATCCTCACAATGATTCTGCAAGTGAAATAAAATTACCTGTTACTATCATTTAAATTTGATGGAGCAGTGACTAAAATTGTTTCTTTTTTTTCCCCCAAATTCCACTGTGTTGCTCAGTGTCAGCAGAGTTAAGCCCACATCTGCTTATCTTTAGAAGCTGCAATTCTCAAAGACTGCTTATCCTCCAGATGTTAAAGATAGGCATGAGACTGTGTGTACCAAAGACAAGCACATGCACAAAGCACCCATGTGCAATATGTTCATGTTTATAAAGATACTGTACGAGCAAGATCCAGTTCTTAGACATTAGGGCCTAAGAACTCACTCATCTCAGACGATGTGTCTCAGTGCAGAAGAACACTGTCTGCTATAAGAAGACCCAGGTTCACTTCTTAGCACCCATATCAGGCATTTCAGAGCTGTAACTCCAAGTCAAGGAGTTCTATGCCATCTTCTGGCCTCTGTGGGCACTGCATTCACAGGTGCACAAACCCATTCACATACGTTTAAATAAAAATAAGTCTTTAAAATGTGGGATTTTTAGAGGTCTCATTTTTTTTTTCTCTGCTTGTTTACAAAGCTCTCACTGGGTACTTTACAGCTATCTAGCACTACACTGTAATAATAATGATAATGGTGTAATAATAATAGTAGTAGTAATAATAATAATAATAATAATAATAATAATAATAATAATAATAATGCTGAATTGGGCTCTTCCCAAGGACTAACCAAATAGAGGAATACATCCTGGAGTGTAATTCAAAGACTCAGGAGATAAGTGTCTGCTAGTGCCATGCCTTGAATGTAGGTCTGAATAAGCATACATGGTAAGAGAACCTTTCTGCATAAGGAAGAAACATGCACAAGGAAGCTGAAAAAAAAATTGGATGATCTTATTTGAGGTTTGTGTGTGAATGAAAAGAAGGTAGGGTTGTATAACTGGTTTTCAGGCTTAACCTGAGGGAACTGCTAGCCCACCTGAGCACGCCAGCTGTGAGCTGAATTTATACTGCCTCATCCTTGAGGCAGCCAACTCACACTTAGAGCCTTAGTGGACACTCGAGCTTCTTTTCACTATACTGTAAAATACAGGGAGGAGCTTGGTCGGATATGTTAATGACATTTAGCCCCACAGGTCAGAAGTTGAGACAGAAGTAATGTCTGGTGTATAACTGGGTAATAGAATGACTATGGCCAGCAACATATCGTACATGGTTATCGGTCTCTGCCTTTGAAATATTTGATTCTATGTACAAACTATGTGCAGAAGGGGACATGTATTCTTTTCCCCAGTGACTCTCCTGTATCTCTGTAACAGTTTCAGTGGCTTGCAAGGCATTTTATATGTTGCCTCTTCAGGCCTTGTTTCTCTGCATTTCTGCATTCTTTTATTTTTTGTTTGTTTGTTTGTTTTTGTTTTTTGTTTTTTGGAAACTGGTTCCTCTATGTAACCCTGGCTATCCTGGAACTCACTCTGTAGACCAGTCTGACCTTGAACTCAAAAATCTGCCTGTCTCTGTCTTCCAAGGGCTAGGGTTAAAGGCATGTGCCACTACTGCCTGGCTTAGGAGTAACAATTGAGGCTAAAATGTGAATCATAGGTATTTACTACAGAGTCAGTATTATTTTAAATAACTGGGAATGTGGGTTTTGACAATTTCCACCACATAAAAATCTGTGTCAGGTAATGGGTATGTTAAATATTATTTGTTTTATTTTATTATAATACAAAGTATACAAGAAACAAATGAGCCCCCTCATACCCCTCAACCTGTATGTTGGTAGGTAGCAATTTGAAATTAAATTATTCATCAACTCTAAATCAGTTTTAACAACTAGTTTATTTTCTAACCCTTTCAGACCTGAAAACCTGTTAGCGAACATGACCGTTGAGCATGTAGATAGAATCTTCTCTGGTTAAGATGGCTCTCTCTCAGAGTATATACAATCACTGGAATGCTTTAAAAATAAAGTATTTCTATACCCTGCAATATAGACACAAAAAAATCTGTGTGGAATGGCCAGCTTAATTCAAGTCACCAAATTAAACCCTTATCCACAGGAAAAGAGCTTGTGCCCACTTGGTCACTTATCACACAATCATTTCCCTGTGCAAAACTGTGACATTTTCATCTACCTCTCAACTCAAACACAGGAAGGTGGCTTTCACAACACAGCACAGCCCTATGATTCCCAGGATCAATAGACAGCCTTCTCTGGGGCAGGTTGGGCTTTTTGCACTGAGTCTTGCCTTCTGACACTGCCTGGCTTTCACATCCCTCAAGGGAACATTTCTTGTCAGAGTGTCTTCAGGGCTGGAATCATAAAATGTAGCTACATATTGGCCCTGCATGAGCCATGCTGCACCTTTCTTGAGAACTCCAGTACTTGTGTTTATCTGCAGGCAGAAATTACCAGACTCAGTCTGAATTATGGTGTGGACCAGGAGGAATCAGCAGAGGAACTAGGGCACCTGTCTGAGGAGTATGATTGCGTGGAGAAAATAGCTTCTTTCTGTAGTCAGCTCATCCTTTTAGCCATCTTCAGATTATGACAGGAAAGGCACACCCAGAGAGAAGCTCCCAGCCACTTCTTCTGACTTAGGTGCTGGGGGCAGGGAGGGTCATACCAAGTTCCTCTTGTCAGTTCTTGACAGCCCATGCAGGTCTCTGTAGCAGGCAGAGTTGGTCGTTCTCCAGCTTTGTTCATCGCAACTCAGACACCTCTGCCTCTTTGGTAAGGGGGTTCAACACCAGGCATATTAGGAGCACAGTTCCAAAGTTCCGCTGCAACATTTGACAATGCCACATAAGCTCAGCTAGAGCCCTCAGACCTTTAGGCATGTGCTGACCAACAGACAACAGGCTTAATGTTCTACCACAGTGAGAGAATATTTAAAAAGAAATGATGATCTTAACTGTTGGGATTATAACAACTGAAGAAGCCACAGATACAGATAAATGGATGTTGCGGTAATTCTCCAACTCAAATATACCCGGCAATATTTCTTTCTAAAAGTTCAGTTTTAAGACAGCCAGGTTATGGGAAGAGGGGATAGCGGGCAGTGAAACAAAAACAAACAAACAAAAGCAGCCTGTGAAGACAGGCTTCTGGGAACCTCTGTTTCCTGTATTTCTCATGGATGGAGAAACAGTGAAAACGGTTTGTGTGGTTCCGTGTTCCCAGAAGTACAGAGCCACCACAGAGCTGTGTCCTCCTCAACACCAGAGCCTGATCCTGGGCCTGCAGCTGGCTCCAGTGGAGTCCTTCCTGAATGGGTGGCCTCATAGCTCATAAGCCTGAACATTTAGCATCTGGTTCAAATTTTATTCTTTCTCCCTTTTTAGACTGAGAATCCTAAAACATTTCTAGCTGCTACCAACCACGACTTTTATGCTTGACTTTGTGGGTGTGCAAGATTCTCTGAGAAAATAAAAGATATTCCTTAGACGTTATGAAGCCCTGAGAAGTGCTGTACTTAGTGAAGGACCAGAATACTCCATTGATTGATGCATGTTCTACGATCCTGTGGCAGTTTAGCTGATAGTTGTCATTTATTTTATCTTATTTCTGTGGTTACAATACCCAGTTCAAGTAGGTGTGCAAAAGACTACAGTATATCTCATGTACGACACATTGGGAAAGACAATAACATTAACATCAGTGAAGCTAGGATGGTCCTTGCAGAGTGTAATTTATTAGTGTGAACTTTGACTTCAGACATTTGTCTTATGCACTTATCTGGTGAGGGAGAATCAGCTCTGTGTAATAGAAAATCTACTTTCTATCTCAGTAGAAATAGTCTATCTTCAGTTCTTCAGGAGAGATGCTATTGGTGATGTCATGTGAGACACTGGTTTTTTTCTCCTAGCAACTACCACATACATACACACATGTATGTGCACAGTAGTATGTATCCATGAATTCATGTACTCATGGGCATGTACACATATACATGCACATACTGCAAACATACATGTTCACTCTCACAAACACATACACGCTCACACATACACCTGTACACACATATACACACGTGCCTGGATGTGCATGCATTTACACATGCATTCTTTCACAAAGGTACACATGCTCACACTGTGTATACATTTCTCACATTCATATATGCTTTCTCTCTCTCTTTCTCTCTCTCTCTCCCTCTCTCTCTCTCTTTCTCTTCCTCTGGTGCACTCCATACACTTTTCTTTCCTGCAGCATCATCTGAAAAGAAAAGGGCTCTTTATTGTTCTAGTTTTGAAGAGAGTTAGTTTTTGTCTTCTGTGCATACAACGGCCTGGGGTCTGTGGGATGGGCGGCTACATCAAAGAAGCTTAGTAAAAGTGTTCATGGATGCCTGAAGAAGCATGCAAGCACCTCTGTATGCTCTGGCACTTGTGCCTCTTCCTGAAAAGACTTGTGGCTATGTTGTAGTACACGAAGGTGCCTGAATGTTCAGGAGAGCTTAGCCAAATGCTGGCACTGTGAATCTATGTTACCATTGGTCTTGAAGTCATCAGCAAGAGCCTGGGCTTGTTCTGCCCTAAATGCACACCCCTCAGCTCACTACAACAAGCATTGATAACATTAAAAAATGAAAACCATAAAGCCAGAGATTTCTGAAGATGATGTGAACATTAATATTCTTGAATAGACCTCTGGCTCTTAACTGGAAATTGCATGAAAGTGAGGCCAGGTAATTAAACGTCCTTTGATACAGTCATTATTTTAAATGGTTGAGTTACTAAATTCCCAAACCAGTGCTGTATCTGATTTCCTTTTAATTTAAGAGAAAACAGTGTATACTCACTAAACCCATGCTCATAGATAGCAGGAATCTATTAAAAGAAGCAGTAAAAACCAAGATGATTCAGTAGAAAATTCATCCTCAAAATCATCACTCAGCAACAAATAAGCAAATGGGGCACATTATGCTCCCAGCCCCAGTTCATAATTAATTCTTTTCTTTCTTACCATATTTAATCTTAACTATAATGTAAACTTGAACCCTTATAAACATGTGTCTCCAATGCTTTTCTGTTTGCTGGTTTTGTTAACTTTCCTCAAACCACTCGTTTCTGTTGCAAACAAATTGCTTCTAGCTTTGCTATGGACAGATGAACAACATTTAACAATACATAATCACAGGTAGTGTTTCAAAATTAAAATATGCCATTATTTAAAATGTACCTTATATGCAGCAGAGAAAGAGTGGCACTTCCAGTTCATTTCTCTCTTGTTTTAATTCTTTGTCCTTAATGGGAATCTCAGTGGCAATTAGATAACCTTGTGCATCTAAGCACCAGCAAGCTCTGGCTGTTCTGACACTGGAGATGAAAAATGTTTGATTTCATTATTTAAATGTGTGCATGTGGGTGAGGCTTTGGAATTTGATGTTGGGTTTCATCTCATTTCCCATCTATGGTAAATGTGGCCACTGGATAAGTAAAACCTTTATTACTTAGTTTCCTTGTTTGTTAAATAAATATATAGCACCTGTCTCAGCATGTGTCTTACTTAGCTGATTCTGTCACTTCTGCAGAGAAAGCTTGGAAGGGCCTCATTGGCTGTAGCATGGTCCCTTCTAATGGGAGCCCTGTGTGGTATTCTGTAATGCTGTTCTTTTTGTATTGATGTTCTCATTGGTGTCTGTCATGAGATACTCCATGATCCCCTCTTCCTCCATGCCTGTGTTTGCTTTGCATGGCTTGAAAGGTTGCACAAACTTTTCTAAGTGAATTCAAAGAATGCGTGTGCCTGCTGACATGCTGAAAGTTTTCCAATCAGCCGGCATCTTGTGTATCTTGGCTAAGGTTACTTCACTAGTGTTTGTGAATCTCATTTCATGTAGATTTTTTTCCTTGCTGATGTTCTGCTATTGATTTACCCATTTCTGTCTTCTAAAAATAACAAGAACATAAGATAGAAGTCACTGAGCACAGGGGGAGTGCCATTCCACACTTGATTTCAGCTAGAGATGGTTAGTTGAGGTAATAGAAAAGCAAGAGGTTGACATCAGTGCGAATCAGGCAAGGAGAGGATGTGGACATTGTTCAACTGGAAAGAAAAAAGGAAAGTTGATCATGCTGAAAGTAAATACTTGATACTGCACCTGAATTAAACCCTGAGTCTCACAGCTCAACTAAGCTCATGTTACTTTACATGATAATTAAAAGTTTCTCTCCTTTAAAGGGCTGTTGGTAAAGCATGCTCATACTAAATTAAATATAGTCATCTGATAACCATAGCTTGCCATGGACTTTAGACATTCTAAATTGGGCTTTATCTTTCTCTTCTGGTATCTAGCTAAATAGCAATTGAAATGTTTCTTTTGATTATAGAATCTATAATTCAGTCCACAAGGATTTGTATATTATGTCTGTTTGTTTACTTCTCCCTAGTACGTATACTAATTTTCCCTGTTGATCCTGAGGCCCAAACATCAGAGTCACTGTGCTTCTCATGTATATACTTCAGGCTTGATATTTTGAAATGTGTCTATGCCTATTGATGCCTGTTCAGACACTGACCACCTTCAATCATTTATTTATTTTCTCCTTTTATTCAGCAAGAGAATAACCACCTATGATCCCATTTGACAGTAGGTATGGACCTGAGCTCTCTGAGGCTCATATTCTAAAGTATATCAGGATATCTACTGCTTCACACAGATAAGACACTGATTCTCTTATAGAACCTAAGAAGGTTCCATGTAGGGTTGCACCATGAATTTACATGCATGCATTTCATCAGTGGTTATTACACTTTATAGATTTATTTATTTATTTAATTTATTTATGTATTTATTATAAGTACACTGTAGCTGTCTTCAGACACACCACAAGAGGGCATCAGATCTCACTACAGATGGTTGTGAGCCACCATGTGGTTGCTGGTATTTGAACTCAGGACCTCTGGAAGAGCAGACAGTGCTCTTAACCACTTAGCTATCTCTCCAGCCTGGTTATTACATTTTAATTGTGTACTTCTCATCACAGTCCTTTGAGCTTGGAGGGGTACTGTAAATCTCAATAGGAAATTCTGTCAATTGTGCCCAAATATTGGTCAGAATAGTAGGTACCTGCAGTGAAATTTTACTTATCTTAATTATACAAATCATTCTCTTAAAAGTTAATAATGTAAGCTACAGATAAAACATGATGGCAGAATGCTTGCCTGCCATGTGCAAAGTTTTGGGTTCAATTCCAAGCACCAGCAAAAAATATGATCATGGAGAGTTAACAGAATAAGCTAAAATACTTTTATCAACTAATATACAGAGTCTGGACTTTCCAGGCAGTCTCAGGGGTTGTTTGAAGCATTTCCTAAGAGACATTAAGTGTGAGTTTTGTATATGACCTTGTACTTCTTTCATACCTTGGAGAGAAGGAGGAAAGCCACTGCTGTAGGAGGTTCAAGCTGCAACATGGACTTGTGTGTTCCAGACATGCCTTTGGTTTCATGGAAATGAAATATATCCCCAGCTTAGGTTCTGTTTTCCAATCAGGCATATATTTTCAAAAACATGTTTTTTAAATATTAGAATGCTGGGATGCAAAACTGCATTTGGGGAGGAGAGTGGGCTAGAGAGTGGACAGCTGGTGTGTGGGATATCTGAGAGTCCTGCAGTTCTGTGGGACGTGGGAGGGAAAGAAACTGGAAGCTGTAGCTAAAGGCATTTCACCACCGGGAGTGTTGTCTGTCTTAGTGTGGTAGGGTTTCAACACTTCCCGTCTCAGGCTTCAGTTTCTGAGGCTTCACACTTGTTCAGAGCCATCCCATATGCCGCACTACAGACATGTACACCAAAAAGTCTGGATTCGCTTTATTTCGGAAGGAATCCTTGGCTCCATAAACCATGGGCAAAGCCACATGGCATGATGACTGTAGCTGCACTGAGTTTGTAATTGTGAGAAGTTTGAACATTTTATTAGATACTCCTGAAAAATTAGTGAGGCAACTTTTCATTCATGTGATTCTGTATAAAATTAGCACCATTTGTTCTCAGCCTAATGAGAGTTGCATTATGCACAACCTTTATATCTTGCAGAATGCCACGTTACAATGTTACCCACGTAGGTAGCATTTGAAACATCCTATCAGCTGTACTTTTGTCACACTTAATGCAGCTGTTTGTCTCCATTTCCAGGTTCCCAACAATTTGCCATCTCACATGTTAAACTACAGGGACTCTAGCATAGCTTTGCAAAACATAGCATCCGTGTTAATTCTCATTCTGTCCTGAAACTATTACAGCTGGGCACTTATTGTTTCTGAAGCAATGTTTTCCTATTACTCTGACTTCTACCTGTAGAACGGAGCTAGACTGGGCACACCCAGGTTGGGGATGTCATAAATATGTTCCCCACGTCCTTGGGGGTTAGTTCTAGCTGTTGACTACATTTCTGCCCAAAACGGAATCACAGCTGATATTTGTATACTCCTAGATGAAGGAGATACCCCAGTAAAAAACTGTGAAGACAGGTCCCGTGGTTACAGGGTTACTTGGACAATTGATCTTGCTGTCTTCATCTTTCCTGGGAAGCAGGCTCTCCATCCCTTTTTCTGTTTGGCTTCACTCATTTTTTTAAATGTATTTTTCATTTATTCTTTAAGAGTTTTCATGCATGCTTATAGTATATTTTTATCACATCCATTCCTCACTCTCCCATTATGGTTCCTTCAAGGGACTCTCGTGTTCCTTGATCCCCACTTACATGTATTCTTTAAAATAACTCATTGAAGTTCAGTTATCTCTGCTCATATGCACAGGGATGCTCACCCATGCAGTAGAGCATTGACCACCTACCAGGGCCCACACCCTTAAATTAACAACAGCAGTCTGGCCATCCCTCTTTCAGTAGCCATTAGCTGCCTAAGAAGCCATTTAGTCATAACTGAGGCCTGGCAAGCCCTGTGCCTTTCCACCTGACCTCTCTACTTACATCCTCTGGAGAGGATGGACCCCACCTGAATTTTCAGAGTAGTAATGTCCTCCAGCCACCCTGATAGTCTCCTGTGCCTACAGGCATCAACTTTCTGAGGTATCTTCTTCAGACACCAGATGATTCAGAAGTTTGAGTGAATCAACTTTTTTCTTATTTCATGGAGCAGTACACACTTCCCCTGATTTTAGTGGGTGCACAGACCCTGTTCAGAATCCACTACTGAAGTATGCAGAAGATAGATTAGCAGGGCTGTACTCACCTTGAATGTCTAAACCCAGGTTCCCAACTGGCTCACTCTTGTGTTTTCCCTTCAAAGGAACACTGACCATCCACCATCATCACACTGGGACAGTAGGCTCAATGTGTTCCTTCAGCTTCTTAGGGACCTGGGGAGTTGTTTTAGTATTTAAATAGTACTTGCTGCATAAGCTAGAGGCCCAGAGTTCACATGGCCAGAAGCCACATAAATGTCAAGTGTGCAGGGCACCTCACCTGTTACTGTAGAGACAGTGTGTCCCACAGCAAATTAGTAAGGGAGACTAGAATTATGTGAGATCTGAGTTCTATGACAAACCTTACTTCAAAACACAAGCTAGAGAGTGATCCAAGAAGATTGTCCACATTACCTAGAGCTCTCTATGGGCACATATATGTGCATACATATTTTCCTGCCCACACAGATATCCATGAAAAGAAAAAGGAAATAAACTTTACAGAGTGATAAAATTCCTTTCTTCTACCTCACTACTTACATAGAAAATGGAGAATAAAAGACTTATCAAGAGGGATGTGGTGACTAGAATGGAATACTTAAAAGGTGTAGTAGAGTGATCAAGTTTCATATGGTATTTAGTGGTCATTGTACTTCCCTTGATTAACAACTATGAGCCCAACCTTGTATGCATTGTATTACTTTCAAGAGCATATGTGCTCAGATTCCCTGGCAGGGCTTACATAGGTCACAGGTCACTTTATGGTCTAAGACCACATAAGGGAAAAACACCTACTTAGTCTAGCTAAACTGTGATATCTATAGCTACATTCTCCACCATCTGACAGATGTTGGGGTCTTCTGCAAACTGAATTAGTGCTGCCATTTCACTAATACACCACAAATAGAATTGCTAGCATTGTCTCCCGCAGGTGGCTCTAACAGATTCCATTTAACTGCATCGCCCCTGTGCTCCTCATGGCTGTGCAGTTACAAGGCAGGCGTGGGAACAGCAGACATCACTCCGAATACTAATTGAAGCAACAACACACTGCTCAGAAAATCACTGCTTATGAGCGAAGAAGATGGTGCTTACAGGTACCTAGCCAGCCTGACTCCTTCCTGAGGTGCCACTGGGGTCCATGGACCCCTGTGGCCAAGAGTTTAAGGCACTGAATGCAAAGGTAGCTGAATGTATTGTTCATAGTTTTTGACATGCTAATTCTAAGAGGGTTTACATGATAAAGCATAGACATACACACTGCTATGTGGAGTTTATCCATGAGAAAGGTGTTGTATTTTGGACCCATGCATGCGTGGGTCCTTCAGATGACTTCTTGTGGGATTTGGTTCACTGCTTGTACCAGATCATCAGGCTCAGTGGCAAAACCATCATCTACTGAGCCACCCATCATCTTACACTGCCTGCCACAGTATAATGCATTGCTTGGCAAAACTATTTTTCTTGACTTCTAGGGCATGAACTTACAAACACTTTTTGTGCAGTATACTCTAATTTCCAAGTATTGACATAAAAAGATTTGATTAAATGGGACACAGATATTTCACAAGACTTAATTTTCCCTTTTAAACCATGGGAATTAAAATCCTCACTTTGTAAATGCAAGCCATGGTGTGGGCAGCTGGGCCATGTGCACACAACTAAGAAGTCACGTGTGTTAGAATGTTAAGCCATTTCTTTCTCTCAGAAAATTGAGAAGCCAAACACATCATGGCTAAAGCCTGGTGGTGGGCTATTCCTCAGATACCCCACGATCATCCTTTTTCTCTGACTTCCTCAGAACACAGGGCATGCTGACCCTAAGCAAGTACCTTTAAAGAAAGCACTCTGGGTGGCTTTGCCTGTTCTGTAGATGCCAACAGAGGAAGTACAGCCCACATTCTCTGTAAACGTTTTACATAAATGTGTTCTATTCAAGAACATCCTCAGAAATTAAATAAATGTTAAAATGAAAGTACAATGCTCTTCTTGATTGTTAGACAGTGAAGCTGAAGAGGACTTTGTAAAATCCTGACTATTCCAATACCCGGTGTATGTCAGAGAGACCTTGTGAGCCTTGCCTCTATCTCGTTTTTTTTTTTTTTCAAGACAGTCCTATTTTTTTCCTCTTCAAGATGTGTACCCTCCTATGGGGCCCCCATGATATTGATCCAAGATGGAGACATCTCACTGTCTTATCCCTTGTTCCCTATGACCACAGAGGTCACTGCAGTCGAAGCTATCCATAGCGCTTGACTTGGCCTCACAAGCAGAAATATGTGGGTCTGTTTAAATACCTCAAGTGGTCTCTTCCTTGATGTGAAAACTTTTACCTTGTCTTATTGTATCTGGTTTTGTCCTGCTTAGTTGTTGTCTCTTGGATGCCTGATCTTTTCTGGAAAGGAAATGGGGAAGAAGTAAATCTAGGGAGAGGTAATGTATGTGGGGGTAGCTGACTAGGAGGAGTGGAGGGAGGGGAAATTGTGGTTGGAATGACATCTAAGAGAGAAAGAAAGACAGGGACAGGGATGTTTTGGGTAGTGTCCATGTCACTGAGACTGTATCAAACCAGCAAAGGAGGGGCTGGGGAGAGGTGAAGCAGTGCTAGGATGCAGGTTGAAGTGTACACCAGCATGGCTAGGTTCTGCTGGCAAACAGAGAACCTTGAATCACAGCTCTGCATTGAGGAGGCCCAGTAGCAAGGAGGTTTGCAGTGAGGATTCTGGAATTTTGACTTCTTTGAAAACACAGAAGTATTATAAGAAAATGTTTTTGTTTTAATCCCAGGTGTGGGGATACGGGGCTGCTTCACAGCAGCGGCTTATGATTTTCCACGTGCTCTAGCAGAAGTATGCTTTTTGTCAGCTGCAGACTGTGTAGTGTTCAGAGTTCTGGGAACTTTTCAAAGGGTACATAAATGCTAGAGCCCTGATGGGTAGGTTGTGTAGTTGTTGGTTGTTCAGGGTTGTGTTTATTAGTAGTCAGAGTCAAAGAAAAAGAAACAAGAAGAAAGAAATTAGACTCACAGATCTCTCTCTCTATGTTGTGTCTCTGTCTCTCTCCCCTGTCTCTCTCCCCCTACCCCCTCTCCTATCCTTTGTTTTTTAATCTAGTGATAGGGGGTGAAACTGAGAGGATAAAATATTGAAAAAAGTAGAACCTACTAAGTAGCAAAGACAAGTTACAGGGTTTTCAGGGTATTAAGAGCTCATGTTAGAAAAGACATTTTTTTTTCCTTTTTTGTTTTTTTTTTTTTTTTTTTTAAAGGCATAGAACAAATAGCTAAAGAGAAGGTGGAAGGATGGTTTGATTGACATGGCAGCAATGTTGCTCAGTCTAGATCGAGTGACCAAGGTCTGTGGTTTGGGACACATGGTGCTCAGCACTTTGGGATTTTCTTTTCTTTCTTAAAGACACTGAAACTGCAGTGGTTTTCAAATGAATGCCAATGTTTGCTAACTTACTTTAGATAAATGTTATTAGGTGTATTTTTGATAAAGTTGCAAATTTTGATTACCTTAAAACTTGTAGCACAAAGCTACTTAAAAGGGTACTTCTAGCCCTCTATGCTGAAATGTATTGTTTACATTAATATTAAACATTACCTCCACATTCTCACTGGAGACAAATACTAATTTAATTTGCTGATCATAGAATCCAATATTTTGATTGGGTAAACATGTTTGTATATTACTTACTGTGTTTTAGAAATTTTCTACAGTTAAGATATACATTAGACAACAGTAACACAAACATATCCCTGTGATCATGGCTCTTAATGTCAGTGAAGAGTTCCAGAGAAGTATGGAAGTATCATACAAGAGATGAAATTTGGAGTTAAATATGGTTTCTCAGCAAGCTCGTTTGGATTGCCAATAAAAACATAGCCCTCACATCTAGGGGAATATGAGAATATTTGTTCACACTCACAGGTAACTGAGTGACCATGGCCCAGAAACATAATCTCAGGTTATACCAAATAACATATTTAAACATGAAAGCAAAGAAGTGATTACTTGAGATTTTATTAGTTACATTAGAAAGAACATTGTAATTGACATTTACAATGAGCATTCTTTTTTTGTTTAGTTTTGTTTTTGTTTGTTTTTTTTCAGATTTATTGAAAATATGGTATAACAGATTAAACAGTCCCACATGGTGTTTTGAAATTCATCCCAACCGTAAGCTGAGTAACCTGAATGTTAGAGAGACTGCCATGGTCCAGAAGCTTGCATTTTTAGAGCTATCAGGCAGGTCTGAGATAGCAAAAGTGAGAGAACCTGCTATAAGCCACAGACACTAGCTAAGGAATGCCAAGAGCCTGGCAGTCATAGGCTAATAACAGACTTTTTAGGTTTTACCTGATAGTTGATAGGATGCTAGGCAGACACAGAGACCTCATGGACTCCAAATGTAGTTTTAGAAAAAACATTATCAATTTATGGAAGAAGGACAGTTGCCAACTTGGGTAGATCCCAGGAGCGGTCCATCCCTAGAGAAGGCACAATCAGATATGAAAACTGTAGGATCTATCCCCAGACATGGCACCGTCTAGTGGGAAAGCTCTGGGATTTTGTTTTTGCTTATTTTGGAATATGTTTTCATATTGGAGGCAATAGTCTTTTACAGATTGAAGGTTTGACAGAGGTAGATTTTGGATGATGCCAATGCTATGAGGTGGAGAACTTATCCAGAGGTGAAGAGATGGCTTGGAAGCAAGAAGATCAGTACATTTGCAGATCCTCTTGCTTAACATATATGGGGCTGAGACCAGGTCTGTGTCTAGGCCCTGGGAAGAACTGAAGAACAGAAGTCACATTTATTACAGGAAAGAGACTGGCACCAGAATCTAAGGACAATGGAGGCTTTCATGATGCCAGTGACATCACTGTAGGTTAGGACAGGAGTAGCTGGAGGGATGGGGCATTGGTTCAAGAGCCAAAGTCATTACCCTGAAAACCTGTGAAACAGGGTGAGGACAGGGCCATGAGGCAAGACAGGTGCTGCTAATAGTCAGAGAAGCACTTTCAGAAAAATAGCTACAGTGAGAGAAGGGGAGAGCCAGACATGGC
Organism: Mastomys coucha; assembly: GCF_008632895.1. Taxonomy (NCBI): domain Eukaryota; kingdom Metazoa; phylum Chordata; class Mammalia; order Rodentia; family Muridae; genus Mastomys; species Mastomys coucha. Next base: position 160,311,498 of record NW_022196905.1, on the reverse strand, counting down.
CACCTTTCTGAGGGAGCTTCCTACCAGTATTGGACAAGACTGGAATGTGACTAAGGTTGAAGGGCTTAGAGTTTTAGGTTGTGTTAGCTACCCGGGCAAGGTGAAAGGAAGCCAGAACACAAGAGCTTCAGTGGGCTCAAGGTGGATATGAGAGACTGGACCCCATGCTAAATTAAATTTCAGATTTTGATACAGACAGCAAACTTGAAGACTCATTTCTCATTTAAATACATATCAGAGACAATCCTTAAGATACTATTTGTAATAAGCTGCAAAGTTTTTGTTGTCTACCCCATCTTGTCCTGCAGGAAATAATGGGGACCTTATAAAATCCACATTGAGTTCAATTTTCCTATTATTAATGGGGGAAAGTATTTCAATTATCTATTAACATTTTAACAAATATTAGTACATGAAGATTTTTTTTAAGATAAAAAAATGTACATGATTAGAGAGGGGCTCTTAGAAATGAAGTGTCCATTAAAAAAATAAGGGAAAAAAAGACTTGAAACCACCTAAAATATGCTCTGCATTAAATTTAAACACTCCAAGCCTGCAGGTTGCTCTGGATTCCAGCCATGGCACTCTACCCTGCTGGCTCTAATGAAGGTAATTGCTGACAAGGCTGGCCCTGTGCCCTCCCTGAAAGGCACGGAGGGCAATTTTTTTTCACCAGCTTCATTTGGACGTGTGATGAGGTTGAATACATGATTTACTTGGTGCAAAATCTCTGTCCTAGTATTCACATATGTGTACATATGTGTACATAGGAATACACACACACACACACACACACACACACACACACACACACACACACGTATCCTGGTGCATCATCAGAATGGACAGGACTCCCAGAGGTTAGTAAATCATGAGCATATACACAAGAGCTGCCAGTGGGGCCAAGCCCTGAGAGTTACAATATGCTTATTTTAATTCATAGGATTAGAAATCCAGAACATCTTCCAAGTCGGTCTGTTGTGCTTTTCATCCCTCTGAGTATCCCTGTCTACAACTACTATTTATTGAGGACTTATGTCTCACCATGCTATATATCATCACACATAGATTTCTATGGACACTGCATTTATTATTTGTATTTAATTAAATCTTTATTTGGGTGTGCTATCACTTCACCAGTTGCCATTATTTCTGCATGCACATGTCCGTGTACCTCCACTAGACAGATTGGGATGTCAGCTTGAAAGTCAACCTTGCAAATTGGTACTAGGGCTTGCCAGAGACAGCCAAAGAGTAGCTGGTGGATCATGTGGCAAGGCAATCTTCTACTTCCCATGAGACCATAAAATAAGTGATCCATTCCTGTGGGTAAATTTTCATCCAGGGTCCACCTTCTCTTCAGATGTTGACATGGAGATATTTTGAGGAGCCTGTGAGAAGTGAGGCCTCTAACAGATACCATGAGTGAAGAGGAGGAACCTCGTAGATGAGGCAAACTCCTCCATTTGCTTCAGAATGCTGCTTTTTTCTCCAGGAGGTATGCTTTTCCTGAGAAATTCAGCCTCCAGGGGCTGGAAAGATGTATTAGTGCTCAAGGGCCCAGGATACTCTTCTTAAGGACTTGGGATTGATTCCCAGCACCTACATGGCAGCTTACAACCATTTAGAACTCCAGTAGCAAGGTATCCACTGCCCTCTTCCTGAGTCTTCTGACATTGCATGCATGTGGTATATAAACATACAGGTATGCCTAACACTCATACATATGAAATTCAAAATAATAAAGCAAATTGCCTTAACACATATAAACATAGTGTATGTAGCAACAGCAGATTCAGGTAGGTTTTAGATAAAAATATCCCACAAGTCATGTTAAGGATATTGGACTTCATCCTGAAGACCTGAAAAGCTATGGACTTCCTGCCCATTCTTTTGAAACATACACCAGTTGCCTACATGATCACCTTAACCTCTGTAGTCTTTACCCATGCTGGTATTCTTGTCCTTAATGTTATTTTACTCCACAATTCAGCAAATAGTTTCATTTGTCTCCTGGATAGAATTGAATATCCTGATTAGTAGTCATGTTCCTTCAGGCATAACTGCTTTGTGGGGAAATTTTACACAGAAGGAAATATAGTTAACAATTAAATGTGTCCAGTGTTATAGACTGAAACTATTATCAATCCCCATTGTATTCAACTATGATTTAATGTCACCCAAAGTCAAATCTAATGTTCTGAGCATGTGTCCAGTGATTTTTATTCCAAAGCATCCCTATACTATACACTAGGATATGTCTTTATGGTGACTGGTAAATAATACCAGAGAACTACTGAAAGAACTACGCCAGGAAATCTCCAGAGTGCATTTTGGGAGTCATTACATGGATATGTGAATGGGAGATTCCTTTTAAGTGAGAATTACAGTTTTGATTGTTCAAATGTCTCAAGTTTCACCTCCTGTGAGGTCTTATTGAAGAAACGATGGCTCTCAATAGGCACTTAGGGTCAAAGGTGAAAAGAACCAGAGTATGCGGCAAATGAAGATGACAATGTTCTGTAACCAGGCCTCCTAGTCAAGGGTCTCCCGATCTCAGGGCCGAGTATTCCTGTATCTTGACCTGTTAGTAAATAAGGCTCAGTGTGCTGGTGATGGCATGAGCACTTGCTGCCAACAAAGGGTCACTGGGACAGTAGAAACATAAAAGACTAAATCTCTCTATTGGCCAATGTAAAAACTGACACCAACTATCTGCAATTTCTATGGGTGCCAAGTAAGAAATTAGTAGCCGTGCCAGTATCAAAACACTTGAAATGTATATGAAAACCACATAAGACACTTAACTAGGTATAGTAAATTTCTTTTAGCTATTTTCGGCTGTTTATGACAAGTACATTTAAAATCATAGAAACAAGAGCCATTGTGCAAAGAAACTTGTCAGTTAGAAGAAAAAGTATGTCATTGTAAATGTAGCAGAACTGGCATGAAATTTCTAGATGAATACACATTTATAAGTTTTAAATTTATATGTACCTGCTTCTATGTATGTGTATTATGTGCATATAATACCTGGGGAAGCCAGAAGAGGGCACCTCATCCCAAGGAGCTGAAGTTACAGAGGCTTGTGATCTACCTGCTGACTATGTTTGCCTGGGTCCTTTGCAAGAATACCAAGTGCTCTTAAGTGCTGAGCCAACTTTCCAGCTCTTAGATCACTTTTAAGGCCTACGTCTTCGTGATCTTACTTTATTATTTATTCTAGAAATCCTTGAGTGCTTATTCTTAATCTAATTATCAATTCAAAGATGAATTAATATTTTCTCATTTTTATTACCACAATGTATAATGTTTGGATGAATGTAGTACATTTTCTAGATTTTATGTCAAGAGAAGCCCAGTATGGAGGCTTGACTGGGCTTCCACAGTAGAATAAGCTTCAGCCTGGTTACATGGCCTAATTAAGTGTTCTACAGACCAGCACTCCTGCTTTCTTGAATATAATGAAATAATTTTTCCTTTTCAGTTAAGATGATGGAATTTTCAACCTCTCTCACATGAAAATGCCAGTGCCTTTATGATTAGAACATTGTGTCTTGAGGCTGGCTTTTTTGACTATTAAAATTATTGATTGTTGGTAGGTAAGTACAACACACATGCGGCTGTTTTAAAATGTAACTTAGAACTATTTGATATAGAGAGAGTTAATTTGAAGCAGAAATCAGTGACAATTACAAGCCTTGAGCCATGAGTGAAATGACCAAGTGCACACGCCTAGACAGTAAGACAAGGTGACTTTCACCCAACAACATACATAAAAACAGTGAGGTACTCTCCAGTCAGGAGAAACTGAAGTTATCTGGAATCCATACTGTTCTCATGTGTACTGCCCAGCAAGTATGAGTCACCAGTGACACCAGTGAACCCAGAGACAACAGAGAGGGTCTGGCTGTAGGACAGAACAGGCTTCCCAGGGGCTGGCACCAGAGGGAATGAGAACATTGGAGAAGGAGGGAGGATGAGCCCCATCCTAGGATTATCTAGCAGACACACTGACCTTAGTGGAACTGCAGGAATTATCGAAGCCATAATAGGTGAGAAGCAGAGCCCTAAGGCAGGGCAAGCATCTTTGCTCTCTCTACTTCCAAAAGGAAGTATGCCTGAGCCAGGCCACCTGCCTCCAAATTCTCAGCTTCAGACATCCATTCCCAAAGGGGACTAAGATCAATCACATTTTAGCAGGGTTGTCTGGCATGAATAGACTAGGTCATTTAAAGACAACCAAAACAACTGCATTTTTTTTACAAATGAACATGCTCAAAGAGAGGCTGTCTCAAGCTCCTTCAGCAGGTACGATGTCTTCCAACCCTCAGTGTATCTTCTAAAACATGGGGTGAATGGAGATGCCTCATCTCCTGATGCAGCACACCTCTGCTGCGACACTTAGGAGTTGTACTTGCAAAATTCAGTTTGGCATTACAAGGCACAGAAGGTGTTGAATTCGACCTACAGCTTCTCCTGAGAGACTGGAGTCAGCTTTAGATTTTGATACTTAAGCTGAGCTTGTGTAGACTCCTATAGCTTGAGAGATGGCAAAGTCAGTTCAGGAGGGGAGTATGTATGAACAAGGTTTAAGCGCACATAGGTATGTCATGATAAATCCCAAGGTGTTTTCAGTTTATCTTTTTTATTATTGGGATATATTAATTATTCATAATAATGGGTTTTGTTAGGACAGTTTTTTTGTGCATGCATATTATGTATTTTTAATGATATTCATCCTCTACTACCTTCTCTTCCCACCCCCCTTTCTACTGTGGATCACCTTCTTTCACATTTTTCTTCTTCCCTCTCTTCCTCTCTTTTTCCCTCCCTCCCTCTCTACCTCCTTTTTCTCCCCTTTCCTCTTTATCTCTTTTTCTTCTTTTTTTCCTAACTTGCTGTTGTGTTTTAATAGGGTTTCTGATCATTGATAAGCAACTATTGTTGTTAAAACAAAGAATTTTGCATACTACATTAAAAATGAATCACCTCTTTGTCTCTTTTAAAATCACCCCTACCACTTCTTTTAAATCTGCATCTTCTAAAGTAAGATTGGTGATGTCACAGTTGTTTTTGGTATTTCACAGATGGTCTCAAAGTTTAGCTGCTTTCACAAGAACAAAACAAAATTTTCTGTCATTCTGTAGCTCAATCTTGAGACTGAGATACTGGCTTCAGAGGACTGCTGCCATATTTATTAGCATTTGAGGGTTTCATGGGCTAAGTGCCAGAGGTCTTTGGATTGACTGAAGCAGGCTCTACTCAGGAAAGGGAGTGCCATGCATTGACCTGGGAGCTGAGCACTCTACAAAATCTGAGTGGAGATCAAACTCGGAGGAGAAATCATAGGATTCAGACCTATCAACTGAGTTTACAAGAAATACTGGAGTCATCAGAGAAAAGGGATTCATTCATGGTAGAAGACCAGGGAAAGTTTTTGTATTGCTCTGTCTGGCTAGTTTTAACTGGAGGAAAAAAGAGATGCATTCTGGAGAAGCAACAGAGAACAATGTTACAGAGCCATTCCCAGAGTCTGGATATATTCAAAAGTCAAACTAGAAGTAGGAGAAAAAAGGCAAAAAGTATGCAAATCAAACTAGAAAAGTTGTGATTACATATTAAGAATATACATACTAAGAATATATGGGTGATTCTGCAGGGATAGGGACATGGTTCTGTTAAAAAAATCCAGGATGATCAAAGTCAAGAAGGAAAAGTTACAATTTCAACAAAATGAAGAACATGAAATATCACAAGGAAAAGAAACTAGAAAAAAAAAGACTGTAGCAGTTAACCTTCAAAAATTAAAATAAAAGTCAGCAGATTAATCTCATTGAATTGAGGAGTTCAGGAGCACAACATGGAGGGGTCTGATTGTTCAAGCAGCATGTGTATAGTAGAGGATTGCAATTTGATCATCAATAGGAGGAGAGGAGCTCGGCCCTGTGAAAGTTCTGTGCCCCAGTGTAGGGGAATGCCAGGGCCAATAAGTGGGAGAGGGTGGGGTGGCAGGCATGGGGAGGGGGGAGGCAACAGGGGTTTGTTTTTGTTGTTTTTGTTTGTTTCTTTGTTTTTTGGAGGGGAAACTGGGAAAGGAGAAATTTACATGTAAATAAAGAAAATATCTAATAAAAAAAAGAACTACAAAAAAAAACAAAAAAAAAACAAAAACAAAACAAAACAAAAAAAAAACAAAGAAATATAAATATAAATATAAAGCTCAAGTTGGAAAATGAACCAATTTGAAGTACACTGGTTTAGCAAAACTATAACAACAACAACAACAACAAAACTCAGCTTAAGATAAAATACACTAATACAGGTATTACGTAGAAAATGTATGGAAATCAAACTTGCAAGTATGCAATAGAATAGAATAGAGTAGAGTAGAGTAGAGTGGAGTGGAGTGGAGTGGAGTGGAGTGGAGTGGAGTGGAGTAGAAACAAAGAAAGGAAGGAAGGGAGGAAGGAAGGAAGGGAGGAAGGAAGGAAGGAAGGAAGGAAGAGAAAAGAAAGAAAAAAAGAAAGAAAGAAAGAAAGAAAGAAAGAAAGAAAGAAAGAAAGAAAGAAAGAAAGAAAGGTAGATAGGTACTAGATAGGTAGAGATAGTAATGGAAATATAGATGATATATAAATCTCATCCTAAATTAGAAGAATTTTAAGAAATTTACAATTTTATTTTGACAATCTTAAATATAAAAAACACAGCTGTATATTGGTTAGTTTCATGTCAACTTGACACAAGTTAGAGTCTTCAGAGAAGAGGAGGGAACCTCCATTGAGAACATGTCTCTATAAGATTGGGTTGTAGGCTGAGCAAGCCATGAGGAGCAAGCCAGTAAACAGCACCCTTCCATGCCCTCTCCATTGGTTCCTGCCTCTGAGTTCTTGCCCTGTTTGAGTTCCTGCCCTGATCACTTTCAGTGCTGAACACCAGTGTGGAAGTGTAAATGAAATAAACCCTTTCTTCTCCAACGTATGTGTCATCACAACAATAAAAACCCTAGTTAAGACAAACAGAAAATTATAATAAACAGAAAAACTTCTAGTATGCAGCCACACTGAGCAGCAAGTGTTTTTATTTACATATTTTTTTTCTTAAAAGAGAGACTATACATTCTTCTCACCTGAATGAGTTCCAAAGCTGCTCTAAAAAACTTGACGTGTTTTAAAGAATGCAGTATATAAATGAAATAAGAAACCATCAAAAACAAAGCAAATACAAAATACAAGCAGTTCCATCCCTACAGATATTGTAACAGTTAATTCCTCTCATCTATTATTGTTTCTGTTGACAATTCTACACATATATAATGGATTTTAGTCACTTCCACACAATTGGTTCTTCCTTCTCATCCTGCTGAAAACCAATAAGTCCCCCCTTCTATTTTCACAACTTCTTTTTTTGCGTGTGATCCACTGAGTTTCATTAGGATTGTCTCAGTTAAATTCTTATTGCTCCTGTTATACCTAAATCAATTTCTACATATTTTAAATCCTTAAGTTTGAAAAAGTAAACAATTATTTTGAAGTACATCATCATGTTCATTTATTGTGAGTACTCAAACTTGCTCCGATTTGTGTGTCTGTGCACTTGTGCAGGGGTGAGAGTGGAACTCTAGGTGGTCCCCCCTATTGCTCTTCACATGATTGCCTTGTGACAGTTATCTCAATGAACAGAAAGCGGGGAAGCATTCTGCCTCCACCAGCTCTCATGCAAGCTTCAATGTGCATCCATCTCCATCCTATACTGCTGGGATCACTGCTGTGCATGTCCTGACTCACTAAATTCATGTGGGCACTGGGATTTGAACTCTGCTCCTCAGCTTTGTTTGCAGAGCAAGCTGCTCCTAACCATTTAGCTATCTTCTCATGCATTATACTGTTGATTCAAATTACTGTGAATAGCAGATTTTTTGTATTTGATTGGTCTTTACCTTAAAGTGTTTTCCCTGTTACCTTTGCCCTAGCTCCAGGGAATATCTTAGCAGTCACGATGAGGATTCTTTCCTGTAATTTATCACAGCAGTCCGACCAACACAAGGGAGGGTTAAATTATGTAGAGTTTAGAGCCTTTTTACTAACTTAATGGATATTTATTTATTTATTTATTCATTTATTATTTCTGTGCCTTGGGTGTGTGTGTGAGTGTGTGTGTGTGTGTGTGTGTGTGTGTGTTGTGCCATATGTGTGATGAAGATCCACAGAGGCCAGAAGAGAGGAGTAGATGTCTAGTGCTAGAATTCCAGAAGGTGGTGTGCCACTCAAGTTGTATTCTAGGAACCAAATTTAGGTCGTCTGGAAGAGCAGCAGGTGCTCTTAACTGCTCAGTCATCTCTCTATCCCTCCTATTCCAATTTTAATCATTCTTGGTACACATGTGTGAGGGACTGTGTGCCTAGAAGTAGCCCTCCCTCTGAAGAAGCAGCAGGACAACCTCTGTGGATTACCTGTGTCTAAAATAAGATTATTGGGAAGTTTTATTGAAGTATGTTGGCATTCATCACTGTGTTGAGAAGTACATTGGCACCAGAGCCATGAATTCCAGTAATGGGGAAGCAGAATGGAAAAATCACAGGGCCAAGAAGTGTACTCTAAGGATGCTTAGATCCCACCCTGCTAGGTAAGCATCTGGATAAAGACTAGTATATGAGGGAAGTGAAGTGGAAGATACTGACAGGGCCACAGATCTTAACATCTGATTACAGCCCAACACACCAAGGCCAAATGTTTCTTATCACTATGGCAAATTCCTGAAAAGGAGCTGAACAGAGGAGAGTTTTATTATTTCTCAGGATTTCAAAACAAAAGATATGTCATGGCAGGGAAGGTATGGTGGCCACAGTAAAGTAATATAGCAGCAGCTACAAGAAACAAAGCCAATCTAGAAGCAGATGTGGGTTGTAACTCAAAAGACCTCTACTTCAGTGACCCAAAATCTTCATGCCATATTACACAACCTTCCAAAAAAGTACTACATGCTGGGGATATAATCTAAGACACAGGCTGATGAAGGAAACCAAAACCATATGAAAATTAGATATTTGAAGCATTAAATGTTTTTTTAGGAAGGAATTCAAGTTTACATTACGTTACTTTGAAGGAGAGATGCTTGATCATGGATTAATGTATTGCAAGGCTGATTTTTAGTTTGAGGGGGAGTCAATTGCATCCTTCATAGTTAAAATGAGCTGTGTTTAGACTGAGAATCTATTAATCCTGGCTGCTTCTAAGATTCATCTTATACATGACACAGGAGGTGGGGTATTAGACAGGTGTGAACAGATCACACTTTCTTTTTGACATAACTCTCAGACTCTAAACTTAAAATTTATAAAACATAAGAACCACTCTCAGAAGTCAGTTATGGTATTTTGTACTCTGTGAAACTGTGCAGCTGGGATTTGAAGTGGGAACTTCAAGAATATTTGTTGATAGCTGTCAATCCTAACCGTGAAGAGAAACTGACAATCTTGCTGAAGCAAGTGAAGAGTTCTTGCTAATTCTAAGAAGTTTTAGAGGAACATCTTGATTGTGTTGAACAAATATGCCCATTTTGCCTACACTAAAGCATCACTGCCTTGAGGCAGCCTCTGGGAAAATTGTTTATCCCAGGTGCTTATTTTTAATATTTGTAAACAATGTTTACATTCAATCCTTAAAATTACTATTGATCACTAGATATTTTTTCTACCACTTTGACAATATACTTCTAATGCAAAGGCAAGCCCATGTGGAAAGTTTCACTAGTGGGCGCTGTGATTAAAATACAATATTAAAATAGGCTGTAACCTGATTATACAGACTAAGCCAAGCATTCATCATCAAGGCATGGATGCATTGTTGAAAAGTGTTTGAGATGAGTGTATAACAAATACCACACAACTTTTTTTGCACTACTGAATCCAAGCTAACGTGCTATCCATTACGTATTTTCTGACTTAATATAAATGGCAGAATTACCTGCAGAAGAATCTGCTTCTACAGCTGGAGGAATTGGTAGTCACTGCAAGGGTCCTGTAAATGTGTGTAGTCAAAGTTCACATCCCCTGACACCTGCCTGCCAGCAGAGACCATTCCTGGAGTTAAGATAGTAATAATACTAAGTAATTAATAATTCTTAGTAATAATACTAAGGTAGTAATTAATAGCCTTCCCTCAACTCTGTCTCCTGAGAACTCTCATTTCATTCTATAAGTCACAGTTTAATACTCTGCTCTTTGATCTATCATCCTTACATCCCAAGAATCCAGATGATTATTTTCATTGTATTCCTTGAAGTCAAGACTTGCTTTTCTACCCTAATTGAGATCACCTGTAATGACTCCCCTCCTGGCTTGTCCCAGCATCTCATTCTGTGGAATTTTATCATGACTGTGGATTGGATTGGATTAAGAAGCATTAGGGGATCAGTGAAAACATCACCATGGTGTCTGGGAGGAAAAATTCAGAGAAGATTAAATCTTGCAGGTTCTGTTCTAATGAGCACTTAAGGCACTGGTAGGTTCAAGATATGAAGAGATTACTGGAAGATGGTAGAGGAAGTAGTTCCCCAAGGAAATGGCCTTCATGAGGCATCTTGCCCCATCCCTTCTCCTTGTTTCTCTAGACTTCCTATCCAGGATGAAGCTTGCTACCCAGCCAAGCTTTCTATACCACAATGGACTAATACCTCAGAAGACATGAGAGTGAAATAACTTTTTACTTCTTTGTATTATTTCTGTCAGGTACCTTGGTTATAATGAGACAATAGCTCCTCCCACCCCCGCTCTCACTATGCTCTCTCCTCAGATGTCAACTGTCTGTCCTGCTTATCTTAGTCTTTCTCTAATCAGTCTTATTTGATCTTTCAGGCTTGCTTTTGAGTTCTTTTGCAGAGTAATACAACCAATGACATGGATATTCCCAGTTGGCTACCGGGAGGCACGGTGGTCTGGATGTAGATTTAGAGTGGAGACTTCTCACTGCCATGGGGTGATGGTAAGAGTCAGCAGAAGCAGCAGATTTTCCTAGGCAATAATCCAGAATTTGGCTGTAGCTGCAACAGAGGAAGCAGTACTGGGCACCACAGTGGAGTCAGACAGCAGAGTTTCCAAGGAGTCAACTGTGTTCTCTAACCAGAGAAATCTGGACCTATCTTTTTTGATTACATGACAGTCACAATAATGAAACTTAGGGAAAGGAGTTGGCTAACCATGTGAGCCATGCCCATTCCTGAATTTGCTCAGGAATCCAGCTGAAGTTGCACATCTGGTGGAATATTCGTGCCCATTTATTTTTAACTATAAATGTATTTAATATTTATTCAGGGTTTCAAAGTTCCTCAGGGACAGGGAATCATTTTCAAGCTTTGAAAAAGTAACTTAAACTGATTTTAAAAAGTAAATTAATAGCAGCAAAAATGATCCTTAAATTTAACATTTCCAACAAGGTATGCTGAATCTTCTGCATCAAATGCCCCTGCCATTATAAATTTCTCACACATACTATAGCAATCAGTGACATCCTGTGGTCAGTATCTTGTGACAAAACAAAGTATAATAACCAATTTGGATAATTGGTTTATTACTATTTATCAAAGTATGAAGTATTTGACCTATAAATTAATTAGTAGGTAGTAAATAAAATAAGTTTACAAAGACTTTTGAGAATGTTTTCGTATGGATGTGTCATTTACTTACCTAAGCTAATTCATCATGTTCCAGTGAATGGCTGTGAGGCCATTCAGTGAGTATCTGGCATTTCTTACTTGTGCTTCTGGTGTTACTATTCTCATTGCTGTGGCTAAACCACTGACAGAATCATCTTGAGGAAGGAGGGTAGTTGCTGTGGTTTCTGGTTCATGTACAGTTCATGAGGTGAGGAGAACATAGTGGCTGGAGGGTGAAGCAGTTAGTGTCACATGATACCAAGAGTTAGTTAATTAACAGACATTGATGTTGGTGCTAAGCTGGCTTTCTTGTTTGTAATTAATCTAGTATCCCAGATCATGTAGGCAGAGAGATTGTCCATATCGAGAATTACCTTCACAGACTTCCTAGAGGTTTATCACTGAGTGATTCTAAATCACATCAAGTTGACAAGGTGAACCGTGAAGGTTCTTACATACTCGTAAGATACTTGACACCGATTCCTTCTCACCTATCCTTACCCTGCCCTTAAAATTCTTCCCCCTCCGTTAAGAAAGGGTAGATTTCACTAGACTCTGGGTCTGTGACTCATCTTCCAGATGGATGCTCAAATTCCTGCAGTCCTTGATCATCACATTTAACTAGGATGAGATGGGGAGAGAGGAGGATGTCATTGCATTCCTGAGCTTAATGTGTGTGGGTGCTCACACTGGAGGGCTATGTGTGGAGAGTCACAGAGCAGTTATCTAGAACTTCAGTGTGAAGATGGGTCCAGGGGATGCCACACACTCCTGCCTGGGACCTCCACGTTTTTGTCCTGAGCCTCTGTCCTGCAGACTGAATGCACTTCCTACCTATGTTCTTTGATGATGTACTTCACCTTCCTATGACTTGCTTTCTCCACAGGCAAAATGTGTACAACTGTCCTGAGGGTTTTAAGAGAGCTTCTATTTCCTTATTTCTTTAGGAAAAAACAAAAAAGGTTATATATCTGAGAGGGTCAAAATCAATTCAAGTCTATTTTGAGCTATATTATGTATGCCAAGAGGGTACATGGAGACATATTTATCTGTGTTTATGGCATATGTCCACTCTCTCTAAGATCTCATAGAAATCACATTATTCAACTTTTACTACCAGGAAAGTTCCTGTACAAAGCATTTCGTGTAGTCACACTTACAGCCACTTTAAAGATGACCCTGAGGTTGCCCTGGGCTTGAGCCTCTGTGGCTGTGGTGCTAATGGCCTCTGTTAGAGAGCATTGAGGTCAGGTGTCAGGAAGCGCCACCTGGCTTTGCTTTGTCGTTTGACCACAGATTACCCCTTAGCCACACCTTGCAGATCTATGTCATTGGTCATTCCTGAGCCCTGGAATACCTGTAAGACTCTGTTCCACTTTCTAGAAGTGGGAGACATAGCCTAATGCTCTTCTGTCTTCATAATGTTTGTTAATGGGAAGAGGTAGTATCGGGTAGGATTCTGTTGTTCCTTATTATAATTTAATGCCAAGGGGAAAACTCCTAGTTTCTTTGTCCCACTCAGGAGCATGCCCTGTATTAACTGGAGTGCTACATGGCACTCCAAGGGGAGTTCCTGTTGTGGTGGAGTAGCTGACGCCAAGAAGATTATTCCTATGTCAAGAGACGGACAGGATACTTTTGCTTCCAGAGACTCAGCTTAGAGAACTCTTTTTGCAAATATTTGAATTCATTTCTTTTATATAGTGGGTGGGCAACTTTTACCTCTTTCTTTTAAATAAGAGTTGGGAAGAGACAATGTGGCGAGTTCCCTCCCACAAGCACTACATCTCCCCTGTGGCAGGTGTCTTACATTATATGCTACTTTGATCTAAAATGACCTTTAATACAACACTAAGTATCAACCCACAGGCTATTAAATTTCCTTAGTTTTTCCTAATGTCTTTCTCCTGCCTCTATGTCCATTATCCCACTGACATTGGTGTCTCAGCTCCTTAGGTAACTCTTGGCTGTGACAAATCTCTGACTCTGTTTCCAAAGTTTAGGTGACAGTTTAAAGAACTGGTTAGGATCAGATTGCTCCTCCTCCATGGCTTCACTGATACTTGGAGTCGGCTTTTGATCTTCATGAGGAAGAGTACAGAGGAAGAGATTTTTTTAATTCTGTCAGCATGTGCTGTCAACACAGCATCACTACTGTGTTGATGCTGTCCCTAGCCAGGCCAGGACTGGTGGGTCCTGTACAGTTTCTTTTTCTTCACTATTTTACCCTGAAGTCTATGGAAGGAAAATGCTACGGACTGGCTAAGGAAAACAGAGTGGAGGAGAGGACTGGGTTATTTAGAATTCCGAATCAACACTTCTCTTTTATCTCTCACCTACTTAAAATTTCCAACCTTGTGTTGATTTATGTGGACCCTTGGCCGTGTATTACATGTATTACTTCTTCAGGCTGCCTAGATGCAGCATCTGCTATCCTCTGTGTTCTGTGTGGTGTTGCTACAGTGTCTTGTACCACTGATGACTCTCCCCTTTGTCACAGGTGCTGCTCTGTGAGGTTCACAAAATTGCTATCGTGGGTACCAAAAGAACTGTGGGCATGTGAGTCATAGCATCCCATGTTTCAGTGGGCCTTCCTCTTGCAGCAGCCGTATCAGGCCATAAGGGACGGACTGCAGTCCTACTGGAGGTTTAGAACCCATATACCCATGGGCTGTTCCTGCAGAGTCAAAATCAGGAAAGACATAGTCAACTTAGCTTTAGCAAGAGGTTAATAAATCCCAGTGCATAGCTTTATTTTTTCCTAAGTTTGTGTTTTAAAATAATTTTAGACTTACAAATTTCTTCAAAAATAGTCTAAATGACCTGGATAACCTTCACCCAACTTCCTCTCTGTGTTAATCTCTTACATAACTAGAGCACAATGACCAGAATGAAAAAATTGATGTTGACACGAGGTTATTAACTTTAAACACCTACTTTACAGAGCTCTGTCAATTTTTTGGCTATAATTTCTGTACCACGATTCAAGCTCTGTTTGAATGTCTTTCTCAGAAGTCCGCCTGTCTTCCTGATGATCCCTCAGCTTTCTCACCTCCCCATGACCTTGAAAATTTGGGACACTGCTGATTGTTCATATCCTTAACTTTGTCTCATTTTCTGCTCAGTGGACTGCAGTGTGGCTTTCTTCCCAATATCAAAGACAATAGGACCCCTTCTCAGTGCCTTGATCACAGGATACAAGCCAATTGAAGACACATACATGCTCTTTTCTCACAGTAAGAACATGAATCACTTAGCAAATATGATATAGCCTTCCCAGTGTCTCCACTGGAATATTTGTTGTTTTCACGTGTATGGGTGTTTTGCTTCATGAATATCTATGTATAACACGTGTTCCAGGTGACTAAGAAGGCCAAAGAGGCCAGGCAAGTTCAACAGATGCTCCAGAATTGGAGTTCCAGATGGTTGTTATCTTCCATGTGGGTGCAGGGAAAAATGAGTACTCTAACATGCTTGGCCATCTCTCTAATACCATTTAATCACAAATAAAAAGCAGTGACTAGCTGAAGAAACATACTTCAGAGTTTAGTCTAAGTTTTGACAAAAGATATTTAGAGCTCATCCAAGGCCCAAGTAAATCTTGAAAACATCATGATTATATTTATGTTATCAGGAATAATTTTTGGAAAAAGAAAGAGAAAGAGGAAGAGAGAGGGTGGGAAAGATAGAGGATTAGAGAGGGAGAGAAAAAGATCACAGAGACAGAGACAGAGACAGGGTGGGTATAACTTTTCCCCAATCTTACTCTAAACCATAAGCTGTTTCTCATGTGTTAAATCTACTGACATGCACAGGACCTCAAGTTCCTCAGGGTTCCACCATACCAATGCTAATTAAATATTATAATTAATTCAGCATTTACTAACCCATAACAACTTCTTAGTTATGTGCCTTGATTTATAAAGCTTAGAAGCCTTGGGACAATCTGAACAATCTGTTTATGATGTTAATGAAGGGAATCAGATATCAATAACCTATAATAATATACTGGCCTCTTGGATGGAATTCAAATGAAAAATCTAGAGTGTAATCAATAGTGAGAGTCTTTAAGCATCCATGCCATATGCCATCCATAAAATTGGATTTTACATCTTTGTTCCACATCTCCTTCACCTGCAGAGTTTGGAACTGAATGCCTCTTGGGAGTTAGACTTTGCTGTGGTGCCAAACTAATAAGAAGAAACTCACACGAGTATTTAAGAATTGGCAAGTGTTACTTCAGCTTCATTTTCCATAATCAATATTAGAAGGATCATTTATACGTGCATGCCTTAAGAAGTCTACCACATAATTCACATTCAATTTTATACTTCATGCAGGCAACCAAAATTTGCAGAACTGCAGCAGTGGAGTGAACATATATGACAATTTCAGGAAAGTTAGATTTTAAAAGGTGTCCATTCATATATATTATTCTTTATAGTTTAATTGTTAATATGAGCAGGTCATGAAGTAAAATAATTGAAAGCCAGGCAACATATGGACCTTGAAAAACTTAATAGAAATACCTTTGTTAGCTAAGCAAGAACCTGGTGAATAAGTTCCTTAAGATGAAGGTCCCGGGTGCTTAGCCCACCAGCCTCAGAGCTGTCTCATACTCTGTCTCAACCACCACTGCACACCAGGTCTCCTGAGTCCAAGGAGGAGCTTCAGACTTTTTAAATATTACACAGGCTGGCTTGTTAGAAGCTTTAGAGAAAAATCTGCTTAACTCTTCTTCCTATAAAACATAAGGTATATATAACAATTTTAGAACAAAGAATGAAGTAAAGGAGCCATTTGAATACAAAAGGAAGACAGTTCACCCTGCTCCTGTGCTCTGGGGACTACCCTGTTCCTTTTCTTCAATCACCCCCCTCCCCCAAGGACAATAATCATTTTCTTTAATTACCAATCTGATTAATTCTTTCCCTTCACAAAAACACAAAAACAAAAACAAACAAACAAACAAACAAACAACCATGTTGGAATCAGTTAGGCCCATGATTAAAAGTCCTCTGTTTCAAATGCCTGGGTCCTGTCAAATACCAGAAAGAGAAACTGGATGTTCTAAACCTGGGATGAAGAAAAGAGAGGACCGTGGAACAGGCTTTGTCACTCACTCTAGACTCCTGACCTGGGCACAGCCTTTACCCTGCCAGTAAGTAAAAGAACAATAACCAAGCTAAGTAAGTAAGTAAGACTACTATACCCGCATCATAAAAGTTCAATAAATCAGTATGTCAAAGACTAACCAAGTCAAAGGCCAAGAATTAAAACTAAAATTAAAATGGCAAAATATGCAATACTCAACAGGAGAAAGACATGATGGCACTCTTGGGGGAGGAGCATCAGCTTCCAGGCTGATGCAATCAAACCTGCACCTCAAGCTCATTGAGCAAGGGCTCAGCTGCTTGAATGTGCAGAGACAAGGGAAACTCAAAATGCAGCTGGCAAAGGGAGCATGTGGTACATGCAGGGTGAATGGAGAGAGGGAGAGAACCATTGGTGTAACCTCCTGCTGAGGAAGGAGACATGTTGCACTTGAGTAGAAAAGGTGAGACCCTCTGTCACAATGCAGCAGCAGGAAACATATATACAAGATCCACTGGAATAAAGTAAGTGCCAACTATGTAATAGGGTAGATTATAATAGATTCCTATAAAGAAATGCTCTGGGTTTTGTAAAAGAATGTTTACTACAAAGATGACAGAGAATGTTTCAAAATGAACAGAAACTCACATTAAGAAGTAAAACAAAAACAGTGGTGGGCTAAGGCTGTGGCTCAGAAGAGTAGCTGCCATAGCATACACCACACATACATACCCGCGCACATTGCAAAGAAAAAAAATGTCAGGGAAGATTACATGAAGTCACTAACATTGGATAATCCCAAAAGACAGAATTACGCCATTTATTTAAAATAAAACTTTATTTTCTAAATGTCCTATGAAAACTGTAGGTGTCTGACCACAAAAGAATCCCAGAACACATGATTTCACTATGATTGCTGTGTGTTTGGAATTAGGGAAGCCACTGACATGTTTCCCTTTACTTTCATAAGCTGTGTGCCACACAGTTGACAGACTGAGTTATGGAAATTGTATTTTCTTCCTTTGGACCAGTGGAGTGTTTTCTACAGGGATGACCCTGGCTTCTAGAAACAGTGAGTGTGATCCTTGGCACCCGGCAGACCAGGGGAAATCACCTCCATGCTTCTGTGCTTGAACAGTGACTAGCTCACACACTCCTTCATTAGCTCCTGTATAATTGGATCTCATGGCTTTTTGCAAAGATAGCTGTGAACTCTGTTTTCATTGAGCCACATCGCACAATTGCTACTATGGAAGGCCAACCATGGTGGCCATGCCTGTAGTCCTAGCACTTAGGAGGCTAATGAAAAGACCATCGTATGACCAATCTTGGTGACCTACTGAATTCTAGACCCTGGCTACAGAGATGCTTCTCTAGATAACAAAACATAACAACAATAATGGAAAGGAAGAGCATGGAAGGGACAATTTATCTCTGTAAATTTATGAACAGAGACAAGACAGGAGGGGGGAGTCCAGACTCTTCCTATACAGACCATTCCCCCTGGAATTACTTCTCTCACAGTCACCTACCTTGTCTATCATCAATCACTGTCCCAGAGGCTGTTAACTAGGGTCCTCACTGCTCTAGAAAGATTGTCTTAGTAAGAGGTTAGAAAGTGTTAGAATTTACACCTCTGACAGTGACCAACTGGGGTTCTCTGAGATGAATCGGAGAGCTGCAGAAAAGAGCTGGAAGACGGGAACCAGCCTGCCACGATCAGGACACCCGTGTCCCTGTCATCCTCAGGTAATTAATGGCAGTGCCTGTTTCCCTTTGAGCAGTGAGTGAAGGGTGCATTGCTTGGTGGATATTGTGGTCACTGTCCCTATAGACCAGAGAGACAAAGGGAATCTGGGAGGGAGGCTTCTCGCTTTAGCCCCCTCGATCTTTTTATAGACAGTCACATGCTCCGATTACTCATGAGAGCATCTCCACAGCTCTCTCTGCACCTGGACTTGAAGACTCGAAATGTGCCTTCTCCTTATTGTCTGAGTGCAATTATGTGGTTTGCTTGGTAACCCCTAACAGTCTCGGACCCTCTGAATAGATATATTTTCACCTGTAGCTACTATTTTTAATTCACTCGTCACACTTATCAATGAACATGTCTGAAAATTCAGCACCTCTATTCTGCGTACCTCAGCCCGCTGTTCCCCTGCTCCTCAGTGCAGTCCCCCATTCTTTTCCATTACTACCTCTATTCTTAGCTCTGCGCCTTCCTCCCTTAGACTGTCAGGCTGGAATCCTAAGACACATCTTGACTCTTATTTCAGCTCTAAATTACCCTGCAGCTCCTTTCTCATCCCCCAGGCTGACCTGGAGGGGCCTTCTCAGGCAAACCACCCCAGTTCTCTCCTGGACACTCACACTGTGCTGAGGCAGCTTTTTTTTTTTTTTTCATAGTAAGAAAGCCTTGCCTTTATCATTGTCCATAACTCAAAACTCACGATCCTCCAACTTCTGCTGCTGGCTTTCAGGACCTGTCCATACCTCCCCGCTCTCCTTGGCAGGGCCACATTACCATCCTTACATTGCTCAGCAGAGACTGTTCTCCCCAGGGTCCTAGAGCCTGCAGGCTATCAAGTCTTGTTTTTACTTCCATGATTATGCCAGGAGCTCCAAGGCTCCTAAGACCACTGGCTCCATTCCCTCTGCCAAGAGTTCTCAATTATTGGTGTCCCATTCTGCATTTTGGTATTATCTCAGTTCTCTCTCTCTCTCTGTGTGTGTGTGTGTGTGTGTGTGTGTGTGTGCATGTGTGAGTATGTGTTTTATTCATATATGTATACATATATATATGTATGTATGTATGCATACATATATACATGTATGTTTGTGGTTCCTTGGTGCTTTCATGTTTGCTGATTGGTTGTTGTTTTTGTGTTTTTGCTTTATTTTGTTTTTTGAATCATGGTTCCTCCTTGGCCAGAAACTTAACAAATAGACTAGGCTGCCCTAGTAGCAAGCACATGGCACCAGTGTGTGTCCACCTGCTGGGTGCAGGGATTATGAGCACATGCCACCACACCCCCTCTTTTCATTTTGTTCCTAATGTCATCATCTGGTACCTCTCCTTTCCCTGAGAGTTAGAATGAAGAGACTGGCTATAAGTGACTCTATCTGCCCCCCTTTTTACAAGCTGCTTACCTCCTGAGAAGCCATTCCTCTGTTAGTGTGGTGGTGATAGGGTGTAAGCTGTAAGCCATTGGCCATGTCCAATCTTGCAAGGAGCATTTAGGAAGCCAAAGGAAAAAGGTGAATGCATGCTTGTCTGGCATGTGGCTCTGAGAAGGGACCAATGGGATGGTTATTCCATCATGAACAACACGTGTGTGAGGCTTGGGTTGCTGTTGTGTCTTCCCATCTTCCTATCTGATAAAGCTTCGCCAAGTCACTCCGCAGAGCAGCTCCTCTCTTTAAAGTTGTGTTTACCAAATCTGTTCAGAGAACTCATGGCTTTTTAGAAGATTCTTGAAAATCAAAAGGTGATCGAGAATTATTCTTTTCTTAAGGCTTCATGTATAGTCTCTTCTTTAAAGCAAAGGAAAACATGTCATATACTGTCTCTGCACACTTTGAGTGCACAGAGCCTGCTCTGCCTGTTCCTGTCTTCTAAGGGTCCCTTAACCTTAACAGATTCACTAGTAACAAGTTGTGTTCCAGGGAAACCTAGCTAACAAGATGACACGATGTTCCCTCCCTAGGCTAACAGAGACAGGGGAGATGTGTCTCCTTCTAATTTAAGTAAAGTGAACTCTTTCATTAAACTATTATGGTGACCATCATATTTTTAGAAATGAAATATTTGATCTGCTCATGAATCACCACACTGCACAGGAAAATTAACTAAGATTTAATTAAATGGTAATAGTCGGCTACTTAACAGAAGAATGCAGAGTTATGCAGCATTTTGAAGAGGAAAAGTGTGAAGATAACGCAGAGTTCCTCTTTCCTCCTGATGTGGCTTCTCCCATTCTGTTCATTTTATGTCACATATAATAGTTACAGCTAATAAACCCATTACAAATGTCCTCCCTCTCTCTCTCTCTCTCTCTCTCTCTCTCTCTCTCTCTCTCTCTCTCCTCTCCTCTCCTCTCCTCTCTCTCCCTGTGTATGTGTGTGGGTTTGTGATAGTATGTGTGTATGTGTGTGTATATGTGTGTGTATGTATATATTTGTATTGTGAGGATGTGTATGGATTTGTGTTTGGATATGTGAATGTGTGTGGGTGTGTGTGGATGTGTGTGTTTGTGTCTATGTGTATCTTTGTGTGTGTGTGCTTGTGTGTGTGTGTCTGCATCTGGAGCCCATGTGGCAGTTTGTTACCAGGTCCCCTTAGATTCCTCTGAACTAGAAAGGGACTGAGAGTGTCCTGCTGTGATGTCCTTGAAGTTTTGCCGGCTATGCTTTTTGCAGGATGCTTCTCAAATGGGTTTTTCTGAGGTATTTCTTGTGATTTATTTGATCAAGGGTCTTGGGGTGGGGGACCACAGAGGTAGGATGCCACTCCTACCACAGACTATTATGGCAATATACCATGAAAAAGATGCATCAGGGTAGACATGAAACCTGGTCTCCTGTCTGTAAATGTCAATGACTGTAAACTCCTTCCCTGTGTTCCCACAGGACCCCTGCCAATCACTGCTCTGCCCATGTTTAGGATGTGAAGGAGTAGGCAATGCCTTTGCAGGGCAGACTGCTGGGGACAATCATGTACAGTTCTTCTATACAAGACAATTTCTCTCCCCCATAATTACATTGGTATGGTCTCAAAGGCGTTTAATTTATACCTTAGATTGCAATCTGAATGCTCCTTTTCTGTGCCTTTTTTTTTTTTCTTGTTAGAGTTCTCTGGCTCAGGTCTTCTGGAGCTTTCCTGGCTGCCCCCTATTCCCCTTGGCTTCACTAATTGTTTGTACTGGATTAAATTTTATTTTATTTGGTTGTTGTTCATTTCGATGTGTTTTAGTTATTCTTCTCCCATTCTTTATGGTACTGTACACATGCATCTGTGTATTTAATGTTTCAACTCTGCCATGAGTTGCATCCCCAAGGATCCCAGGTGCCTTTTGTAAGAACATATGTTAGAAGTTGCATTTGGCCACCAGCCTTCAACATTACTTTTTTTTTATTTTATTTTATTTTATTTTATTTTATTTTATTTTTTGGTTTTTCGAGACAAGGTTTCTCTCTATAGCCTTGGCTATACAGAGAACTCAGAAATCCTCCTACTTCTGCCTCCCAAGTGCTGAGATTAAAGGCTTGTGCCACCACCACCCAGCCTTTTACTTATTTTTTAAATGATGCTCATACATGGCACATATACTAATTTTTGCCAATTCTTTGTAAAAATAAATACCTGTGTAAAGTAGAGGAAGCTATAACTTTAGAAACAGCAGAGAAAACAGCTAATCAGATAAGAAGCATTGATTTTTGTTGTTGTTGTTGTTGCTGTTGTGTTGTTGTTATTCTTTGATTGGTCTCAGGAAACTTCTGCCAGTCAATATTCAATTCCTGGATTCAGCAGGATGGTCTGGGAGGCAGGTGTTATATGTCTGTATTTCACATTCTACTACCCAAGTTCAGTGTGAGGGATACTGCAGAAGCATATGGCCTCCTCTGCAGATTTACCAGAGGTTCAGGAAAGTAACTGGATAAAGATGTGTTTATAGCTAATGGACTTCAAAGGAAAAAAAGTTTAGGCTCTCTTCCAACCTTAGTCACCTACACCTCTGATGACCCTGAGACCTCTATTACCACCTACTAACTTGGGTCTCTAATCTTTAAACAACTGTCCTACACTTAAGTGCAAACTCAGATTCCTGTAAACATCAAACTACATCAGGTACCCCAGACTAGTCTCAAACTATGACATAGCCTAGGATGCCCTGGAACTCCTCTTGTTTCTCCATTCTGAGTGCTAGGATTACATTTGAACATCATTGCATCCAGGTTATGTGGTGCTGTAGACTGAACTCAGAGTGTTCTGAGTTCTAGGCCAGCACTCTACCAAATGAGCCTTCTCAGTCTTTTCAATTGAAGTTTCTTCTCAGTGACTGCTACTTCCTCCATATGTCACAGTAGAACAGCAAGCAGGAGCAGAGGGAGGTCAGGGGGCCTTTCTCTATGGGGGAAAACGGGAGCAGAGGGAGGTCAGGGGGCCTTTCTCTATGGAGGAAAACGGGAGCAGAGGGAGGTCAGGGGGCCTTTCTCTATGGGGGAAAAAGTAGGTCCAGGGACTGCTTTAGAGCACTGAGTGATGGGAGAGCCAAGTGTGGCTCAGGTTGAATCACTTACAGCAATAAGTATTGAGGCTTGGAAAGGGACAAAAGTGTGTCTTACCAGAATACCATCTATCTCTGGGACTCAAGATCTGTCCTGAAAATACACAAGGGAGATGACAGCCTTGGGTCTGTTCCCACACCTGTGGGATGGCAGGAGTGTGGTTGTGTGGGGGTGGGGGTGGGAGTGAGGTGCGTTTACTCCTCCAGTTCACAGCTTAAACATGATGGCTGGGGTCAGATCTGCACGTAAGGACAGACTTTGTATTATCTTCTTATGTAGAATTCATGAATTGTGTGACGAATACCTGTAATATCAAATGTAGGACCTGGTTGGAGAAAATTGGGGACTCGTATTTTGGAAAAAGCTCTTTCTAAATGTCAATTAACAAATGCAAAGGTTCAGAAGGATCAAGAAGAGTAATCAGAGAAGAGAAGTTCACTTCCCATCATCACTTGGTCTATGAAGACTCTCCCCTAATGTTGATTGGGCTGGAATTAGGTGAGAAGAGGGTCTGTGATCCACTCTGAGCATCCACTGTGTACAGAAAGCAGAATCTTGCTCTTTCTACAAGTGAAGGAACAAACATTTGACAATAAATATCTCCTTAAATGTCAAATCTGAGCTATTGAAATCTGTGGGTGTTTGGGTTAAATTACATACATTTACTCCTAATAGCTTCAAAACGCATCCTGTGTGGTTAAGTACATAAAAATTAATTCCATAATGTATGTAATTCTTGAATATAGATGCCATCTGGAAAGAAAATGTCTGAGCCAAATTGTAAAGTCAAATTACAACACAATTCCCCTTTCTTTTAAAGTCTAACCTGAACCACTTCCTCAGTAAATAGCAACTGACTGCATGACCAAATAATAAGACCTGCACTCCTGCCAGCTTGTAAGTTATTCCTTAACTTCATAAATTCTGTTTTACCCTCTCTTGATCTGCCTCTGAAGACCTGAGGCATGCTGGGATTCACACTGTACCCTACAAATCAAAAGTGTTATCCACAGGTGGGCAACAGTGTCATGTTTGAGCACTCGGTTGCACTGCTAGGGACCAGTTCACTCCGAGGAGATCTCTATTTCCTTTGGACTGATCAGATGACATCCTGTCTCTCTGGAGAGCTCAGCTTTTATCGGGATCATGGCTCATTTCCTGGAGGAAATGATCTGGTTGTAACCTCTTCGTTTTCTGCTTAATCACATTTGGAACTGCAGTCTACACTTCCCCACTTGCAGGCCCCATTGAAACTATTTATTAAGGCCTCTAATATCATTTAAAAACCACTGGCTTTGCAGACTCTCTCCTCCTCATACTCATCGAGCTTGAATTATCTTCTGTCAAAATTCCATTTTCATAAAACACCTCTTGGAATTTTAATTTTGTTCTCATTTCTACATTAGTTACAATCCTTCTTTCTCCATTGAGCCCTTCTGCATCTCAGCATGTCTCAGGTTCTTGGCTTCCTCTGTCTCTCTTTTACAGGAAACATTTCTCAGGAAATTCTAAACTGAGAGGTGCACAGAGTCAGGAGTTTAGGGGAAGGGAAGCAACCTTTGACCTTGAACCCTACTGGGCATACAATTCAAGTTAGCATCAGGTTACCAGAGTTTCCATGTCATGGTTGATTCACCTGCCAAATGAGCACAGTGGTATTATCTGTTTCATCTGAATGTGATAAAGACAGAAAGAGAGGATTATAATTATACAAAGTACTCAAGACAGAGCCCAAGCATGAAACACACTGTCCAAAGAATTCATTATGCAATCAGATAGAAGTAGCAGATGGACCAACGTTGTCTTCTAACATGTAAGATAACTTTAATTTTGTAAAAATAAACATTTTATCCATGTTTAAGGTAATTTCCTTTTACTTTTATGTCTTTCCCCTGCTTTGGGATAGTGTAGTCATTACAGTAAGGACAAGCTTTCTCAGTTAAGCCAGACAGCTCCACAAGTAACTTTGGTTTAGTTCATCTAACAAATGAGAAAACCTAGGCTCTGATTCTAAAGCTAGCTGAGTATCTCCAAAGGAAATGGGAAAGTGGGGAGGACATCTTTGAGGCTTGCAATGGACAGGTATCCTTTCCAGAGCATGAAGCTGGGCTAACCTCACAATCAACAGAACTCCACTGTGGGCCAAGTGCTCTTCCATACTTTTGAATATATGAACTTATTTTTAAGTTGACATGGCTGCAGAAAACCTGATTCTAGTTTGCAGAAGCCTGCAGTGAGTAAACCACATTAAAAATCAGTAGGACCATAAGGTTACCAATGATTCTGCAAGTTTGTCATAAAAGGCCATAGTGGCACAGGAAGCAGATACAGGGAAAGAATGTGTGATTAAAGGATCTTAGGGAGTGTAATAATGTTGATTTCTTTTAAAAACGTTGTTGACACACAGGAACTTGTGTAGGGAGGTCAGCAGTGTCCCTAACAAAACATGCAGAGGGGGAGAACATCTGATTTTAACTTTCCAGAGGCTTGTCCACCTGTGGGAATAGCTTTTATATAGACAGTGGCATAGAAACAGGTGCAGGAGTCTGGGTGATCTCTGGCCAGAGAGAAAAGCTACTGGTCATGATGGTTATGATTCTACAGGCCTGTGATCAATAATTTTCCCTCTTGCTTTCACCCTCACTCCAAGCTGTCACAGAAAAACCAGTATTCAGAACAGTTAGGACAGTTTGCCCATGTTCCCCAGGGTGAAAAGAACCACACCTGGAGGTGCCAATGGGAAGGTCACCTGAAATCCCAGAGTAACAGAGGCATATGCATACAGCAAGGAGTTCTGGAATTGACTTCTGGGAAGAAAGACTAACAGGATCTCAAAAGGAGGTACATCCCAAGTGAATTCAGGACTCTGGGGAAGAAACGTATTAACACTTAGGTCATGCCTGAACCCAAATGTCTAGATTTCTTCCCAGTGTCTGTGCATATATGGGTGGTTTACAGATCTACTGGAAATTTCACTGGCATTCTCTGTGTTAATTTAAACATCAATCGGTATATGTCTGAATGTATATTCTAATATAGAAATAAATATGTGCCTAAGGAGCATACATGTATGTATTGAAAACTAAGGAAAATCTGTGCCTAATATGTTGATAATTCACTTTTAATTTTTTTTACTCTTGTACGTTTTCTTGTGTGTGTATGTGTGTGTGTGTGTGTGTTTCTGTCCACCCTTTCTATATGTGTGTGCCTGTGTGGATATGTATATGAGTCTAAGGTTATGCATGAGGCAGTAGACCATAAGCTGAGTGTCTTCCTTTATCATTCTCCACCTTATTCTTGCTCTTGCAATTTTTTGAAACAAAGAATGATGGCCTATTTCTACCTTTAAACATAGGTGGCTGTCATTCTAGGTTCTCCCTATACATTCGACTTTCTCAGACACTCCAAAATATAACAGCTGGCATGGACAGCAATAGTACATAGTCTGCTTTCTACCACTGCACCAAGCCTGAGTTGTTTGTAAAGCAAAAGTAAAATGTAAAAAATAAAATGGTTTGGTGCCGATTGACTCACAGATGAAAACATTGGCCAGCTAGTTCAAGGAAGCCACTCACTTTCTTCTTAAGATTATTATTATCGATTGCTTGATAATTTCATATATTCATATCATTTACTTAGCTCAAATTCACCCCCACTTCCCCTTCCTCTGATCCCTCTCATACTCAGCCATCACCTCTTTTGCTTCCCAAGTTCATGACTTCTTTGAAATACCTGGGTTCTGCTAGTTTGTGCATGTGTGTAGACTGTGACAACTTAAACAAACCAGTCAAATTCCAATGTGGATGGAGACTGGGCTCACAGAATCCCTTCCCTATCTGGGAACCTATTGATAACGGCTGATGGGGATGGAGTGTCATTCTCCACTTTCTTTTTTTGAGATAAGCTCACTCAATGAGTTTGAGCTCTCAGTTTAACTAGGCTGAGTGGCCATGGTACTCTATGGATCCACTGATTTCCTCTCAGCTTAACTAGGCTGAGTGGCCATGGTACTCTATAGATCCACGTCTGAGCTCTCAGCTTAACTAGGCTGAGTGCCTTGGTACTCTATGGATACACTGATTTCCTTTCCAGCCTAACTAGGCTGAGTGGCCTTGGTACTCTATGGATCCACTGATTTCCTTTCCAGCCCTGGAACTGCCTTGTGCACCAGCAAACCAAACTATTTCACATAGGAGCTATAGACCTGAATTTGGGTTCTCATGATTAGATAGCAAACATTCTACAGACTAAAATTAATTAGCCCCATCCTCAGTATCCTGGGCTTTCACATTTTTTTCTAGCTTATTGGTAAAACTACAGTTGCAGATCTTGAACTTGTCTGTATCACGGATCTCTGGCTTGTTTTATAGCATGTCCATTCCACTGCAG
The DNA here is from genome assembly GCF_008632895.1 of Mastomys coucha. Classification (NCBI taxonomy): domain Eukaryota; kingdom Metazoa; phylum Chordata; class Mammalia; order Rodentia; family Muridae; genus Mastomys; species Mastomys coucha. The sequence goes on along the minus strand of NW_022196905.1, from coordinate 160,284,075 downwards.
CCCCAGCTAATTACCATTTGGACTCTTGCATGCTTACTCTGAGAAGTATTTTAGCAATAATGCTACAGATATCGGACTCATACCTAGAAACCATCTAGGAAAGCAAAACAAGAAAGTTAGCAAGCAAAGCATAAGTTACTGCACAATGAATGTATATCATGCTATCACTTTCCTTTAAGGACTGAATTTGAATAGTGTTTCATCATATGAGTGATGCAGTTTCCATGACAGCTGTGACACAGTGGGCATCACATCTGTAGAACCTTGATTTTCTATGCCAAAGTGACCACAGATAGCAGTGAGTTCATGAACCCCTGGCCTTTCTAATCCTCAGTGGGCCCACTGAGATTTGAGTTCTACATTTCCTTCCAAATGTCAAAAACAGTTCCCTGCTTTCTTTATTTTTCTTCCCAGTTATTTAAAAATGCAATATCACTCCTACTTCAGTGTCTTAGGAAGCAAGTAGATGATGCCAATCAAACACAGCCTGGGTTATATCATTTTCTATTATGTATAAAAGCAAATTTCCAAGAAAATCTAAACTCTCCTGTTGAATGTAGATTGTTATTGTCCAGAGTTCATCCATGCTAACTTCTGTAAATTGTCCCTTCTTGTACATAAATTGGAGTTTGGGGGGAAAATAAATCAAAATGTTGGCCTTAATGTACACATGTCAGCATGTGTGTAAGGTATGTGTGTAAGTCATATAAAGGCAGAAGCTACAGACAGTGTACTCTGAGGATCACAGTCCCACAGCAAATGAGAGGAGACGACCCTTAGTCTCAATATATTTGCACTTCCTGTTACTAGTAATGGGTAGCCCATTCTCCAATGCACCTTATTTTGATGGATTATATAGTTATTTTCACAGATGTTTTTATATTAAGTATGGGAGAAGTGTGAACTGAGACCTCCACACCACTTTAGTTTACAGGAGTTTTGATGTCAGAACCCTGCCTCTCATCACCCTCCTTCTCCTTTTGTATTTTTATATGGAGACCTCCAAACTCTTCCCTGAATTCCTCTTGAACTCAGATTCAGTGTGACCTTCTATGAAATATTTGATGTCAAATAATGAAGAAGAGCCTCACTTAGGTCTAACTCTGCACTTGTTATTAGCCAATAGACAGTGGCCACTTTCCCTTCAGTCTTGAGGTCTAGCCTGTATTACTGAGGATAGTTTGCTGCATATATCCCATTGACTTAGTCACCAGTTTACAAAGCAACCCCTGTTAGAGTGAGGCCATGCTGTAGAAAAGCCCTGGAGCCGACTAACTTGGTTTTATCAAAACTTCAACTATCAACATTCTAGATTCACAATTAATATTTAATACTTTAGATAATTTGAGCATTAAAATATATGAATGCTTTCAGCCCTAAGACTCTTTCTAACCCTGTAAGAAAGAGTTTAATTTAACCTTAAATGGTGTAAAAAAGAAGACAACCCCCAATAGCCTGGCTAAGGCCCTCTACTGAGGTGTATTTGGACTGTTGGTAGCTTACTTAACACTTTAAACACATGTCTATATCTATGTTACCACTGTCTGCAGTGGAAGGATTTTATAGCATGTTTTATAAACTTCAACATCTTTTTATTATCACTTTTATAAATTACAGTGGAATGGAAAATTAAACAAAGTCCTGTGGCTATGTGGATCCCTTTCTGTGTGTGAACATGTGTTCAGGGCATACTGAGTCCCTTGCTTCCTGGCAGAGGCCATTGTTATTATGTCATTTGCATAATCATGTATATTTACTAGCAAAAAGCAGCTTATTTTTAAACTATCAAATATGGGTTTTCAAAGGGAATATTATTTGTAAAGTCAAGACAAAAACCTGCAGATATTCTCATATGCATGCACTGACTGTCCTTCATTGCTCTGGCTTCTGATCACAGTTGAGACACCAGAGTTGACACAGTTACATAATAATTATAAACTTTTGGAAACTGTGTAACAAGAATTCTAATGCCTGGCTTACTTATATCATGACTCATTATAAACCTACGCCATTAAAGTATTTTTACAAGTGCAATCCACAGACTTGTGCATGTGTGGATATACAACCATGTTTAAGGATGCCTTGGCAAAATCTTGGTCTATGCTTAGAGTGAACAAGACCAGAAGCCAATGATTGATTCATGCTTCTGATTTTCTCTGACCCTCTGAGCCAGGGATAATTATAATTTTAATCTGAGCAGATGTTTGGTCTCTCCTACTGCACTGCTCTACTAGGGAACTGTCTACTTTTAATAGGTATGAAGTGAGCATTCAGTATACGTAGAATAGATTTTATAGCCCCATAGCCACTTCTAAAACCACTGAAGTGCCCTGTGCCCTTACCATCCAATGTCTGCCAGTGCTGTATCCTATGAAACATGTTGGTCAAGGTTGTCAGGAATGTGCTTTCAGAATGGGGAGCTTGGATGGGCTGTGCTTGAATGTGCCTTAGAAAGATCTTCAGGTTAAAAATGATAGAAAATCACTTTCCGGCAACCTTATAGGTGAGTTCATAACTATGGGAGGTGGAGAATTACTATCCTAGCAGAATAACCTCTTGTAGTGCAAACAGTGCTGCAGAGAAGAAAGGGCTCTACAATCAGCCAGTCCCACTGATAATACTTACAAGAATATGGAGACAGTGCCTAGTCATGCAGGAATGATAATGGTCTCTACATACCGCAGATTAGTTTGGGGTTTAAACACTCTCTTTCCCTGGCATGGTTGCTGCCAACCAAATGAACCTATGTGAGTCACTGTGGTGGTTTAAATGAGAGAGTCTCCTATATCTGAATACTTGGTCCCAATTGGTGGGACTGTTAAGAAAAGATTAATAAGTGTGACCTTGATGGAGGAGGCGTGTCAGCGCAGATGGGCTTTAAGTTTCAGAAGACCAGTATCTTCCACAAATTCCTCTCTCTCTTTCTCTTGCTGTGAGCTGCCAAGATCCCTGCCATGATGGTTATGAATTAACACTCAGAAACCATAAGCCCCTCTAAGCGCTTCATTTCATAAGTTCCCTTGGTCATGGTGTCTCTGCATAGCAATAGAAAAGTGATTCAGACAGTCACAAAGACAGGAACCATGGCTTTAAGGATTTGAGCCCTGTGCAATCAGGCACATGAGGGAGTCAAATGCTTTGTGTGAAGGGCAGAGAAAATTCTCCCCAAACCTCAACAAGAACCCCACTCATGCTTGCTTTTGACTTTGGGAGAAAGCCAGTGTGTAAGTTTTACCATCAGTCTGAGAAGGCTTATCCACCATTAGCCACAGCTAATCTTCACAAGGCAGGAAGCCTTTATTCCTGTCCAACCCTCCACAGGAAAATACAATGTCCTCTCCACCTCATACAGACACAGTTGTCCCTATTCTGCCTTTTCAACTGTTTGAATAAAGGGGCGCTTTCAATGTGCACAGTTGGTATCTCTCATATAACAGGGCTTCCTAAGAAATGGGGGTTTGGAATCTAAATTCTTGCAATTAAAACACCTCTGCATACTGCATGTGGATGTGACTTTGTCATCTGTTGGACCTGTTTATGTGCTTCAGGGGTCTTCAGTCTCGGTTTTACTCACAATCTAGTATATATCCTATAAGTGGTCAGGTTCCCCCAAACTTTTCATGTGTGGTCAGTATATCTGGCACAGTATTTCTATAACAGAAATCCAGCAAATCAAAATGAGGTTGCTCATATAGAATCATGTGAAGTTGTCAAAACCTGCTATTTCATACTCCCCATGGCTGATCTCATTGTGACTTGGGAAACACAGGCCTCTAGAAGTGTCTCTAATGCTTAGCAGCATTCTCAACAATTCACATTGATAAACAAACATATACAATGATAAGTATTTTGCCTAATTGTTTCATGCCCAGTGCATGAAAATAAGTATTGCTGGCAGCCCCATAAAAGAAAGAGAGGTAAGTTATCTTGGTGCAGTTTTTCACATGTGAACAGGTTGAATATGATATTAATCTCCATGTCCTTATTTCCAGGGGTCTCTGCCACTAATCCTACTCAAATGAATTTTAATCACAGATGGAAATATTTTTATTGACATAAGTAAAACTTAGAATATCTATGTTGTCACAAATGCCTTTTATTAAGAGAACAAAACAACAAAAGAACATGTAAATTTATTTTATTTTATTTTTTTAGTTTTATTTCCTCTCTGAACTAAATTTTCTCAAGATGAAGGACTAGATGGATTAAAGGGTGTTGCAATGGTCAAGAAGACCACTGATCCTTGTAGAGGATGAATGTTCTGTTCCCAGCACCCACATGATAGCCTAAAACTATCTCCAGTTGCAAGGGATCAGGGCCATCTTCTGCCCATTTTTAACATTGCATGCAAATGTTGCTCATGTAGGCCAAACACATACACATAAGACCAACGTTAGGGGTTATAGGAGTTAGTTCTACAATTTCTTCCACCTAGGGTCAACAAACACTTGTTGTTTACCAAATTTGATCCCCCCCCTCATTTTCTGTCTCTTACTCCCTCCTAATATTTATGGAGTTTAATATAAGTATATTAAAATACATATTCCTGCTCTGAACACTTTAGATATAAGCACTGGTGTGTAATAATGATAGTTAAACACAACACAAGGATACAGGCACAGCTAGGATAGTGGGATCAGTGAGGAGACCATTTTGTAGCAAAGAGGAAGCATTTGTCATTGAAACAAATTCCTACCTAGGAAAAGGCTATTTTCTAATATTTGTTTCTAAAGAGAGCAGGGGAGGCCACAGCTGCAGGAGTGAGGGTGGGGCTATCCATTGTATCACCTCCTCCTGGGCGACATCTGTTCTGTAGAAGTAGCTAAGATGGGACTTTAAGAGCTATTAGCCAGACAGGCAGCAGGAGCAGCTTAAACTGATGCCTGGCAGATGGCAGTGCACTTTTCAGGACCAGCTCAGAATGTGTACTCCCAGAGACGAGCGATAGAGGGCGCCTCTGAGTCTTGGTGGTAGAGTGCTGCTTAAACTGGAAACAACCACCTGGCAGCATTAATTGAAGGTCAATATCTCCCACCCCCAAATGAATGAAAACATTGGAACAGCAGGAGAAGCAGAAAATAATGCTGACCATGCAAGGACCACCTTCCTGAAAAGCAGTCATAACTTATTAGAAAAACTAGATTGTAAATTGCACCCACTTCTCCTTTTGGAGTTTAGCTCTGGTTACTCAGTAACTCCTAGGCCAATTCCTAGGTCTGGATTCTCACCTGGCGGGTGATCACTAACTGAACAGATGCAGCAAATCTTGCCGTTTTACCCACGCTCCTCTTGCTGAGGCGGCTTAGCCTTGAGTCCTGGCTGGCAACAGGCTGAGAGCTCGCTGAGACTCACCGGATCAAGCATGAGGAGAGAAAGCAAACTGAAGCATTTCTCAGCCATGTATCGATTGTGCTTGGTGCTATTTTAATCCTTCTCAGTTCCTCGGTCTGAAGGCTGCTGTGTCCTTCAGGGTGTCAGCCTGTTGGGGCCTTCAGTGGAAGATGGCTTGGGTTCTCCTACTGGGCATACCCTAAAGTGAGGAGTCCTCACTGTCAACAGCAGCAGGCTCATGCTTCCAGCAGATTGCTAACTCATTCAGAGACCTGTTATCTTGCAAAAAAGGGCAACAAAGGGCTAAGAGCCAGAAGAGGGAGACATAGGTCATCAGCCTTGGCTTTAAAAGTTGCACTAGATCACAGAAGCATTTTGTGGCTGCCCGTGTGTCGATTCAGTTCGATACTCAGAGGTTTATTTGACATCATCTCGAAGACTCTGGATGAAGGAAAAGGCAAGATTCCAGAGCTCAGGGACCAAAGATATTACTATGGACCCCTTAAGTCTACAGCGGACATTTGTTTTGTTAAAGTTTGGCATTATAAAGGCCCTACTTGACCTTTTCTCTAATGTGAAGGCTCTTGGTTCCTGCTTTTCCTTAAAGGTAACATCACAGTTGGAAAGGGACCTGAATCCAAAAACGAGCCAGGAGGCCGTGTAATATTCTTATTTTAAAACACTTAGATAAATGAGCGTCTTTATACAGAAAAGAATATTTTGGATATTTGAGAAATGAAAAAGGAACTATTTTACAACTATTTTATTTAGAAACATGAGGGAAACTGGCCACATTTCAAGATTTGCCGTTTATTCCTGGCAATGTGACAGAGCTGTGAAAATAGATTCCAGGAGAATTCTCTCAGAGTGGTAGGTTGTTAAGTATAGATTCATAGCATTCACATACGGTCAGGGAGGTGTGGGGTGCACCTGCCAGATAGGACAAAGTTGTATTTCAAAGGTTTTCCTTGTCACTATGCTCAGGAAAAGTCTCTGTCTCCAGTTGTGAATTCTCCTTATTGGAGTAAGGAAGTTTCATAAAAGGGATTTTAAAAAGCTTCAATTTGCTGATTTTCTAAAAGCATATATGTCCTTAGATCTCTCTGATATGACATTTTCTTATGACAATTCTGGGACCAGTATCTCTTTTAAAATTGGGATGAAGGGCTAGGGCATAGCTCAGTTGGAAACAATGCCTCTGGAAACGGTCTGAGTACCTGAGTTTAATCCCCAGAACACACATAAAAGCCAGACACTGTAATGGAAGGATTAATGAACTGGCAGAGATCATGTCTCAAATAAAGTGGAAGGGGAGGGGCTAACTGCATGAAGTTATCCTGTGACCTCTACAAATGATAGGCATATGAAGGCACATAAGTGCACATAAGTGTGCCCGCTCACACACCTTTATTTTTCTCATAACCAAAATGATAGTTTATTTTTCAAATGAGATTAGAAATAGTGTTGTGCTCTGATTATTAATCTGTCATGACTCCCTCGGTGGAAAGATATCTCAAGGACATATGTGACTTCTGTAACACATGGGTACCTTCATACCCTTTTCCCTTGGTGTTTTCAGGTTTCTGCCCAGGCTTTAGAGAAATGGATTTCAGCCGCTTTTTCAAATCACTGATCTATGGCAATCAATCCAAAGACAGTAAACAGGCCCTTCATACAGCTGTGCTGATCAAAATCTTCAACTGTGTCTCTAGGGAGAGGGTGGCTCTCTGCACAAGTTACAGCTGAATGACACATTTGCAACTCCTTCATGTGAGTCCGAACTGGATGTCACTGATCTCAGTTCTCTTCTAAATTTGTGCAAAATATGAGTCCTTTGTGAGTCAGGGTAACAATTTCTGAGTGAAGAAACAAGATTGTAAATTTCGAGCTGAGACAACAAATGAATTCCAGATGTTTCTACCTGTCACAGTCACTTCATAGGGTGTCACTCCAGAACTTTTTAAGGCATCTATTGTTCAAGAACTATAGGCATGACATGAGAGGGCATCATAGTTTGGGTGGACAAAGTTAAGGTGAGCCAGAAGGCATCCTCGGTCCATGTTAGGTTGATTTAATAGGGTCTTAGATGGGTAAATGGGTAGAGAAATGGGTTGAAGAGGTTAATTAGACTGGAATCCTGAGTGTTCATTAAAATACAGTTTTCATACCCAGAACATGCTCCAACCTGTAATAAGGACACATGTTCCACTATGTTCATAACAGCCTTATTTATAATAGCCAGAAACTGGAAACAATTCACATGTCCCTCAACAGAGTAATGGATACAGAAAATGTGGTACATCTACACAATGGAGTAGTACTCAGCTATTAAAAACAACGAATTTATGAAATTCTTAGGGAAATGGATGGATCTGGAGAATATCTTCCTGAGTGAGGTAACCCAATCACAAAAGAACACACATGGCATGCACTCTCTGATAAGTGGATATTAGCCCAGAATATCAGAATACCCAAAATACAATCCACAAACCACAAGAAACTCAAGAAGAAGGAAGACCAAAGTGTGGATTCTTCGTTCCTTCTTAGAAGGGGGTACAAAATATCCATCTAAGCAGTTGCAGAGACAAATGATGGAGCAGAAACTAAAAGAAGGACAATCCAGAGACTGCTCCACCTGGGAATCCTTTCCATATTCATTTATCAAACCCAGACACTATTGTGGATGCCAGCAAGTGCTGGCTGACAGGAGCTTGATATAGCTGTCTTCTGAGAGGCTCTGACATTGCTCAACTAATACAGAAGTAGAGACTCACAACCATCCATTGGACTGAGCACAGGGTCCCCAGTGAAGGAGGTAGGAAAAGGACCCAAGGCATTGAAGGGTTTGCAGCCCCTTAGGACAAACAACAATATGAACTAACTAGTACCCTCAGAGCTCCCAGGGACTAAACTATCAAACAAAGAGCACACATGGTGGGACTCATGGCTCCAGCTGCATAGGTAGCAGAGGACGGCCTAGTCGGTCATCAATGGGAGGAGAGGCCCTTGGTCCTGTGAAGGTTCTATGCCCCAGTGTAGGGGAATGCCAGGGCCAAGATTCAGGAGAGGGTGGGTTGATAAGCAGGGGGAGGGGGGAGGAAACAAGGTTTATTTTTTGTTTTTGTTTGGTTTTGTTTTTGTATTTTTCGGAGGGGTAACCAGGAGAGGAGATATCATTTGAAATGTAAATAAAGAAAGTATCTAATAAAATACAGTTTTCAAAGCTAGAGATACGGCTTGGTGGTTAAGAACATTGGCAGAAATATAGAGGACTCAGTGCAGCTCTCAGCAACCAAGCATGTTGTACCACGCTAGTATTACAACCATCTAGTCCAAGGGTTCTGCCATTCCATTCTGGTTTCCTTGAACATCCAAACAAGTGTGTAGTGAAATGCTCATACACATAAATCAAAATAAAAATTAAATTAAAATGTAGATCTTAGGTACGTGTGTATGCTACAGTCTCTCTCTCATACACAGACATACACAAACTCTTCCATTCATTATGAAAATTTCAAATTCATTGTACTAATCACATTTTATATTCCTTATTTTTAAAAACTATGTATATATCTCTGTGTGTTTTCTGGGTATATGCACCTGAGTAGGGATCCCCTAAGTTTTTAGATCCCTTGGAGCTGAGTTGTAAGTAGTTGAGAGCCTGTAGATGTGAGGGATGCAAACCAAATGTGGGTGCTATGCAAACGCAGCAAGGGCCCTTGATAGCCAAGCCAACTCTCTATGTCATATTTTTATACTTAAAATAAAAGGAATAGAAGCAGCTTTTGGAGCATATTTTAAGCATCAAATGATCAAAATGGTCTAATTTTTCCTTTTAAATTTCAAGTCTTTAATATTCATATCTCTGTCTAATATGATTTTTCCTTATCAGCCCCTCTTCTCAAAGTTTATGTTAGAAGTAGTACAGTCCTTTATAATAGCCAAATGTAAAGCTTACAGTGTGCAGTCACACACACCCCCACACACACACATGCACACATTCACATACCTACATACATATACAAACACACACACACACATACTCTCTCTCACACACATGCACAAATGCTCATACACACATATTCCCTCTCTCAAACACATACATACACACACACATGCACACATTCACACAACTACATACATACACAAACACACACATACTCTCTCACACATACATGCTCATACACATATACTCTCTCTCAGATACACTCACACACACATACACACACACACTCACACATCAGCAAAGGTTCAGTTTGAGATCATTGGTGATGATGGGGCCTTTGGTGTAACCGTAATAGGAGAACAGATTGGTTCATGCTTTTGAAGTGTTTGTTAAATTGTGGGTTTGGTGAACTCTATCTTTCCTCAGGTGCCCACTTAAATGCACCCCATGTTGTCTAAGCAGGTCTGACTGTTTCCATTCACCCTTCCATCCCAGCTACTCTGTGGTATCCACTGACTGTCACCTTGCTCCTGGGCATGTCTGCCTTTGTCTATCTTTCCTTTGGGCATCTAGACACCAGGTATTTTGCCATTCACTTTCCATTTTTATTTTTTTACATAAGTTTTGCCCAGCACAGTACCTTAGACAATGGTACTGTTCAGTTACCATCTGATGAAGATACACAAATCTCTTCTCACTCATCAAGCAATTAGTTAGTTGTTTCCTTCTCCTGAGCCACTTGGGGTGGTTTTGGCTGGAAAACATGAAGGTCTGTGGTACGTAGCACTTCCTTTTTTTCTCTCTATGTCAGGTCAGAAAACCCAAAGTGACATACTTGGACTCAAGCTCACACTGGGCAGTGTTTCCTTTACTTAGTTTAATTCCATGAGCTGTTGTTACAACAGATGAGTGAGTTCTGGAGGCTGCTTCAAGTCCAGTTTTTGGTTTTGCATTTTGAAAAGTGGAATGTATCACCACTTTTTAAAAGGATTATGGATGCTATTCAGTTACAAATGTCCCAGCCAATAGGATACTAGTGGAGCTTAGCATATGCCTGTACGTTTTTGTGGGTATGGCCTCCTGAGCAGGAGTGCATATTCACATACCCATAGCTTGTAGTCAGTACAGGGGCTCATGCTAGCAAGATAGGAGGATCAGAAAAGGCTTACAGTAAGAATAGAATGCATGCCAGTGTGAGGACATCTTCAAGCTCGTGTTGCCTTCAAGTGGCAGACTTAAAACAGCCCATCCACGTCCTTTCCTTTCCTGTAGATTCCATGGTAGTCATAGACTGCATTTCCCTGGGTGATATTTAAAGCCTTATCGTATAACTCCATTGGTTTTTAGTCCTTCCATATTTCTTGTAATTTCTGTATTTAATAGAAGTAGTATATGTTCTCATGTCTACATTTGGCTAGAGAAAAATAATGATACGTATTTGAAACAACAAAATTCTTGAGTTATCTTAAAATTTTTATTAATTAAGCTTTGTCTTACAGTGCAGAATTAAAAATAATTAAAGTTATTTCATTTATTTTAAAGTTATTTCTGTTCAGAGCACATCACAATGAATTTAGCTTCTTGTAAACACAAACATCTGCAATGTTTTCTGCAGGCATTATCCCCGCACTTATCTAGTTACAGGGGAAGCTGAACCTGGAGCACAGATTCCCAGTTATCAAGACAAATCCTAAAACAAGGCATCATCATTGCCTTACAAGAAAAGTAAATCTGAAGAACTAAAAGAATGAGGTGAAAAACTGTCAGAGAAATCCTCCACGAAGAAATCAGGCCAAAGAGACCTGAGCTCCTCTGGGGCAAAAGGGGGTTTAGGAGGCCACTTGCTCTGTCTCTTCATCCCCTGGACTAAGCTCATTGTAGAAGTTGTCATTGTGTAAAGAATTTGAAGGTCTTTTAGATATGATGCTCTTACAGCAAGAGACACGGATAAAACTTTGAACCCATGGTTGACTACAAACCCGCATTTCACCCAGCTCTAATTATTGAAGTCACTCTTTCTTTGGTGGGAATCCCTTTTATTCTTCTGCTTTCCCACATCCATTTATCACTATGCAGTATGTGACATAATGAATCAAATTAGAAAACGCGGAGAATGGCCCTGGAGGTTTGTATACTGTTCCTGTACTTTCAACACAATTCTACTGAAGATTTGCATAAAAGTCAATTAACAAGCACAAAGTGAACCTAAAATTCAAAATGCAGAAAGAAATCTTTTTAAGTGAGTTTTTATTCAGTTTAGAAATTGTCTGGGAGGCTGGTCCACCAGGACACATTTCCCTATATCCAGCCTACCTGCTGTTATTTCCAGATCAAGATGTTTGTCCCCTCTGCTCTAGTGTGGATAGAACTCTTTTTTTTTTTCTTTTTGTCCTCTTCTACTGAGGGAATTTATTGTGATGACTTATAGTCTATATATAGTCCAACTAACCCAATGATCAGCTGTGAATGTTCAAGAATCTAGTAGTTGCTCAGTCCCACGAGGCTAGTTGTTTCAGGTGGTCTCCTGTAGAAGTAGGTTCCAACAGATGTGCTGGCAAGTAAATGCAAGCAGACAAGAGTGAATCTTCCTTCTTCCAATGTCCATATGCAGGTCTCCAGCAGAAGGTGTGGCCCAGATTAAAGGTGTGTGCCACCACACCTGGACCTGGGACTTATTTTGTCCCGGCTGACCTTGAACTCAGAGATCTCCTTGCCTCAGTCTCCTGGGATTAAGGGTGTATACTACCTTGCTTGGGCCTGAGCGTTTCTTTCCTTTTTTTTTCTTATTTTCTTTATTTACGTTTCAAATGTTATCCTCTTTCCTGGTTTCCCCTCTGAAAAAAAATACCCATCCCTCCCGCACCCCACCCCTGCTCACCAACACACCCTCTCCCACTTCCTGGCCCTGACATACCCTAAACTGGTTCATAGAGCCTTCACAGGATGAAGAGTGTCTCCTCCCATTGATGATCGACTAGGCCATCCTCTGCTACATATGCAGCTGGAGTCATGAGTCCCACCATGTGTACTCTTTTGTTGGTGGTTTAGTCCCTGGGCGTTTTGCAATTTTATGAGGTCCCATTTGTCAATTCATGATTTTAGAGCATAAGCTATTGGTGTTCTGTTCAGGAAATTTTCCTCTGTGCCCATGTGCTCGAGGCTCTTCTTCACTTTCTTTTCTATTATTTTAAGTATATCTGGTTTTATGTGAGGGTCCTTGACCCACTTGGACTTGAGCTTTGTACAAGGAGATAGGAATGGATCGATTTGCATTCTTCTGCATGCTAACCCCCTTTGTGCCAGCACCATTTGCTGAAAATGCTGTCTTTTTTTTTTCCCACTGGATGGATTTAGCTTCTTTGTCAAAGATCAAGTGACCATAGACCTCATAGATATCTATGAGGTATAGACCTCATAGATACTGTGTAAATAGGTAGATATGTCTGACATACAGTGAAAGTGCATTTGTGGATATGAAGCTTAAGGTCATGGATGTAGTTTCTTTCACATACAGCATAGGTTGATTGAATTCCTTTAGTTCACTATTGGGATTGGATTTGGGGCATGTTAGGCAGATTCTCTCTTCTCTTTATCTAGGAACTAGATAAGTTGTCCAACTGGGACTTGAACTTTGATTTTTTGTCTCTCTTGTGCCTGAGATTGCAAACTTACACCTCATGCTCTGATCCATTCTATTTCTTTCACCATTTTCAAAGAATTGCATCTGGAAGCACCTGTCATTTCTTCTTCCTTCAATGTAGACCATTCCCAATGTTTATCTGTACCCAAATGCTGAGGGTTATGTCATTGTAGGACACACCTGTAGAGAGCAAATCCCAACAGCCATACTTCTCCTCAGCCTAGATATATTTTCTCAGTGGCTTTTCAGAGCTGTGCCACTCATTCTGTCCTGTGAATCCCACAAATCCTCCTCATCTCTAGGTAAATATTGTTGAAATTTCCTCAAGAGTATTTAAAGGTCAGACAGCACCTGGCGGTGTGCTACAGTATGCTTCCATCTCGGGAACTCACTGTTTCATCCACTGCCAAGTATTTTCATGCCTTAGTTTTGCTGTGTGTTAGATAGGCATGTTCTCCTATCAAATGTACTTTTAAGCATCTTTGTATTTGTTTCTTTGATTCTTGGATGTTTTACCATACTGTGTCTTGAATTGTGTGGCTACTGTATAATGAGTACCTCAGACATCATTATTTTTGTTTGCTTGTTTTTAAAATCAAATTTTTTATTTACTTACATTCCAAAGTTGTCCTCTTCCTGGTTCCGTATCCCCAAGTTCTTCAGTCCATCCTCCTACCTCCCCCACCTCTGAGAGGGTGCTCTCCCACCTACCCCAACCCACCCCCACCTCACCCCCACCAGCATCCCTGTTCCCTGGGGTATCGAGCTTCCCCAGGATTAAGCACATCCTCTTCCAATGAAGCCATACAAGGCTGTCTTCTGCTCAGGTGCCCCGGGCCAAGAACTAGTCCACGTATGCTCCTTGGTTTTGGGCATAGTTTCTGGATTGTCTGGGGGGCCTATGTTAGTTGATTCTGTTCTTCTTCCTATGAGGTTGCAATCCCCTTCAGCTCCTTCAAAATCCTTCCTCTAACTCTCCCATATTCGTCCCCAACCTCAATCCAATGGTTGGCTGAAAGTATCTGCATTTGTCTCAGTAAGTTGTTGATAAAGCCTCTCAAAGGACAGCCATGCCATGCCAGACTCTTGTCAGACATCATTCTTACTACAGGGATTACTTCCTGTCAGTCACCTTGATGGAAGAATGAAGAATTTCACTTAGATGCACAAGAACAATTGCAAGTAGGTTTGCCCTAGAGGAGCCAACCTGAAATCAAGCTTACCTTTCATGCAGAAGAAGGGGGCAATCCTCCTCAGTTTCTCCTCATGCAATGCTTCACAAGCTATGACCCAGTCAGGCACATGAGAAAGGGGTCTCAAATTGAGGCTACACCTCAAATGCTTTAATGAACTGGACAGTGGTGGAGAATGAATGTTAATAAAGAACAGGTGAGGGTTCTAAAGTGCTTTTGGGAAAATGAAAGGCAAAGAGGGAATCTCCATGGAGACTAAGACAGAAAAAATCTGGGAGCAAGAGCAGATGGGCTGGATTGCTCTCAGATGCAGGATGCTTTTTAGTAGGCCACTGAAGACACACACAGAACTGACTTGACTAGACAAAAAGCACATCTGTGCATGTGTGTATGAGGAGCTCTGTGTGTTCTCAGTGTGCTTCTTATGCCCTGCAGACCCAGTCCCTATGGTGTGAGCAATCACTTTAGTAGTATTCATTTTGCTTTCATAGCTTATAAAGGTACCTTTATTGACAATGTTTACAACTTAATGGATATTTAAATTAGTTACTGAGCCAAAAAAATATGCTATGAAAGATATCCAGATTGACATGGGATGGTCCGGTCCCTGTTCCCACACATTCCCACACAGCTTTGAAAACACAGGGTAGAAAGTACTGCCTGGTTGTACCAGCCAGACTGTGTATGAAGAGTGCTCATTAATTTCATGGTTCCACTGTTAGAGAGAGGATCAGGCAAGATGGCAAAGATCATGTCCCCTTGTCTAATGGTGCTTGGTGTTCATTCGTGGATGGGATCACTCAGAGCTGGCAACTCTGTATTGTTCAGGTTACTGCATCTGTCTGTGGTCATTGGCCTTCCTGATGTACAAGGCTGGGCTATGTCTGTCTGTGGTCGTTGGCCTTCCTAATGTACAAGGCTGGGCCATGGCTTGCTCCAGGCAGCAGACAAGATGCTTCTTCTGACCTCATCCACTCTTCTAGGAAATCAACTCCAGCTAATGACAGTGCCTTGGCATACCAAATCAGATAGATGTTCCTAAGAGAATGGAAAGTAGAAACCAGAACATGTTGCAATCTAGTGTCTAGGTGCCTTCACTGGAGCACCCTTCAAGGCAGCTTGATTTATCCCCAGGGATATTTGGGCACCAACATCATAGACATAATGAGTGCATCTCAGGCCACACATTTATGAAGCCAGACAGAAAATCCAAAGAGATCACCTTGACTTACATATACACTAGTCACCATCAACTTGACTATGCTGTTCTATATACTGCTGTCTGCCAGCAGACAGGAATACAATCTATACACATTAAGGTTCACGCAGAAAATCTACTTGAAACAATTGCTGAACAAAGGATATCAGGAAGAGTATACTGTTCTGAACTGGAACACGAAGTGTCTTCAGGCTTTTGAAAATCTCTGGTCTTCAATCAAGCCAAAGATTCCACCTTTACCAACTGCCTTAAGATATGGATATACGAAGACAGAGCGATGTACAATCATCAGTAAGACACCCTTGTCTTCCCAGCCTTAGAAAGCTTCTGAAATAGTGAGGAAGCTGAGGTGTGAGTTCATGAGTTCATGATCAGCATAAGCTACATACACTACATAACAATAACTATCAGGAAGAAAAGTAAGCATTTTTTTCAGAGCATCAGCAGTCTCATTTGTAAAACTGGATTATCCTAAAAGCCATCATATATGTGTATATATATACATATATATACATATATATTTATTATATAAATATATATGTGTATATATGTATATATATACTCTTTTCCTATATCAGAAACACATGAATTTTAATAGTAATATCAAATTGAAAAGGATATCTAATAATTCAGTATAGTGTCTTAGGCAAACATTGATCATTTTTTTCTGTTTTATATTTTTACCTGTAATTTTGATGCGGTCTCTACAAAGCAATTTTTACTTGGCCACATTCTTGTCCAATCTCAATCAGTCTATAAATTTTTCATGCCTCCAAATGACTTTTCTAGTGCCAGTATTTAACAAAATTACTAAGATATTTATATAAGGACTTCATTTTCTATAATTGGAGCTTGTCCTCTTAAAATCTCCCAGTCGGTAGGTATTTCATATGAGTTATCTTTATGCCATCTTTAGAGAAAGATTTTTTCAACTATTGTTCTATATTTTCTGAGAAGGATAATTATAACTACAGAGCTTTCTATGCCACATCGTATAGCCGAGTGTTTCAGCTATTATTATTTCAGACTTAATTGAAGCAGTGTGTTCCTGAAACATAGTCCTGCCATGAATAGCTTATGTATAGTTGAGAGGTCAGTAATGTATGGCAACTGTCTTTACAATATATATCTATATGCTTTTATAGTTATCAAATTATGTTCACATAATCATATTATGTCCATCAAGGAGCCTGAAGCTTCATGTTTGCTGATACCATATGTGATTAAGGGAATTGACCTATCTCCCATTTTAATCATGCCCCAACACGCTTTGTAGGTAGGGATGGCTGCTGTTCTGTTTCTACTCATCAACATTAAGTAAGTCTGGGCATGCATTCTCATTTTAATATAAGAAAGAATCCAACATTAATTTTTCTAAATAAGTGAAGAAATGAAAAGGATTTTAATTTTTCCCTGTTGGAACTAACTCTTGTCTTACTTACTTTGGGTGTCTGCCAGACTGATAAGCAGTGGAGGTGAGGCCTCCATCTCAGAGTGGCTAGCTTTTCTTTTACTGTACATTGCAACCTTAAACTGGAGTGTATCTTCCCACCTTAAAATTATTCTTTAGAATGTCCCTTCAGAAGTATTCCTTTAGAAATATAAAGGATTAGCAGAAGGAGACACTTGCTGCCCCAGGACAGAATAGAGCTTCATGTAGCTTTCTCCACTTTTTCTCAGTTCCACTTTTCCAAGGATTAGTAGATTTGTATCTTGAATGGTAAGCCTTCTGGTCATTGTAGTCCACAAGATGCTTGTATTTAGTAAACACCTCAAAACTTAAAGTTTCTAGAGTCTATAATAGAGATCTGAATAGTTATAAAGAAGATTTTGAGGCTATCTGCAGAGGTCCCCCACACCAAACTACACACAGAAAGTTCTGGTATACATATTTCCTATTCAATAGGACCAAATAAACAAAAGAAGTTAAGGCTGCATACAGGGTCTAGGGACTTGTAATTCTTGCATTCTGGATATGGAGACCCAAGGAAGTAAATAATAACTAAAAGATAATTCAAATATTTTGTCTGTTTCATAGTATTCTGCCAATTTCCTTAATAGTAATATTAATAGGGAACTCTAGGAAAAATTAAATTCATATGGGAATAAGTTGACAAGAAGAAGAAGAAAAGTGTGAGAATAATGTGAATTGACAATTGATATCATCACAACATTTTATTGCTTAACATTATCACATGATTGCTAGGAGCCATGTATCCACTATGATAAAGAATTGACAAAAGTAGAAACATTCATTGACAAGAGGTAGAGAGGATAACACTCAATGATAGACTACATCTAATTGGCCTGGAATCTGAAAACACAGACCCCTGGGTACCTTACCTTGAGGCATCAGAAATGGAAAGGGGAGCAAGTCTCCTGTCTTCTCTCCATATACCAAGGATTCAGGCTTCACAGAGCACCTGAATGGTTTCCTTCCAGCTTTTGCAACAGAGTTTGAGTACAAATAGATTACTTCTTCCAAGACTGTCAGCTTGCTTGTTCCCTAAACCTTTGAAAGCCTGTGGAGGCGACTCTTCCTCTCTAGCTAATACTACTCCCATGAATGGTTCTTGCTCTGTTGGTGTGCAGACAGATAACATGTAATTTCAGGTGCAATGAGAATGGAGAGATACTGGATACGTAGCCTATTCTTTTCTCAATAGCTATATAAGGAAGTGGTTATTTGAAATAAATAGATTTCTTTCAGTGTTGAACTGATCAAAACTTATCAGCTCAGATGTTGGGTTATACTTGATAAATGTCCCATGATTTTTCTGACATATTTGCTTTCTGCCACTTATCATCTGCTGTTGAGATTACAAAATCAATTTGAACATTTTAGAAATAGATTATTCTTTTTATAATGCCTACATTTGTGATAGCTACAAAAACACATAGGACTTTGGATATTATGTATAGTGCATGTACATGTGCTGTGGAAATTTTTCTTGTAGTTCACACAATCCATCAGATTAAGCCTGGAATGCATATGAAGATAATGAATAGGCTATGAGAAGGACACTGGAAAGTCATAAGGCTAATATGCACCAAGGCTTCTGAATAAGCATCTTTTGTTTTTTTTTTCAAGTATTCATCTATTATTTTTTGTATTTATTCACTTTACATCCCGATTTCAGGCCCCCCTTCTTCCTCTTATCCCAATCCCCTCCCCAGACAGCCCCTCCCCTCAACTACCCCTCCCTTTCTCCTCTGAGAAGGAGAAGGCTCCCACTGGGTACCAACCCACCCTGTCATATCAACTCACTTCAGGACTGAGCACATTCTCTTCCACTGAGGCCAGATGAGGCAGCCCACTTAAGGGAACAGGATCCACAGACAGGCAACAGAGTCAGTTGTTGGAGAACCTGACTAAAGACCAAACTGCACATCTGCTATATATCTGCAGGGGCCTAGATCCTGTGCATGTAAGAAGGCATTCTTTTGTTAAATCATAGCTGTATTCTTTAATTCAGTTAAACAGCTGTGGATGTTATGTAGAATATTCCTGTTCATCATTAATGTACTTGCCTAGTGAGAATTTCGTAGACACCATACTGATAGACCCACCAATGTTTTTAACTTCTCCAAACAATATGTTGTTGCTTCTAAATTGAGCACTAGAAGATATAAGGGGTCTTCACATATGTTTCTTTATGTTCAAGTCTTTCCAAGTAGACACAGCTGTCAGGAACTCATCATTTCCCCCCAAACACTGTGAGAAGCAGATCCTGTGTTCATCATGGATATGAGCATCAGTCTTGGCTGTGAGCCCTTGGCAGCTGAGAGTGTATCTCGATAACTTTAGTATCCATCCTTGTATTTAGTCTCTCCACCTCCATTCTGAGTTCAAGGCCTCAAATTAAATTGTTTGTAACAATAGCAGTAAACGTGCATCTCAGAATTTAATGTGGGAATCTTTCAACCTGGTGATATGATTGATTGGTTAATATATTTGAGCCTGAAATATACCCACATGACATACAACTTCCTCCCCCAAAATACTGAGAAACAGTTATGTAATTACAAGCACCATGGAAACTTGCCTTCATTGCAGATTTGATGCCCAAATATAGATGAGCAAAGCCTTCCAATTCAGAATGCTTAGATAGGGCTTGTTACCTAGGCAACAATGTATTGGAAATAAGATGTCTGCATTCACTCACATTTCTTTTCTAAAATTTACCTTTTAGGTTGCTTTAGAATATGGATTCTGAAGCTGAATACCTAATTTTCAGAAAAAAAATAGGATAATTATGACAATTTTGAGATCCATCAGCTTGAAATAAACCCTAAAAGCACAGAGTAGATTCTCCCAGACTAGAAGTCTCGCCATTCGAGCTTCCCATAGAATCTCAGAAAATGTGCTCGTAATTGAGACCAAACATGGGGCAGTACAATTAACAACCAAACCCTTGAGAGTCTAGAAGTAGGAAAGTAGAATTTTTAACATCCTATGTTTAAGCAACTGAGACTGTACTGAGCAACAAACTTGAGGCTTGAAGAGTAACTGGATGCCTGAGCAAGGGATGTAGAAGGGTTAGTTGGCCTTAGAGATTGGGTTGAGCTTTATGTTGTCAAAGTTCCTATTTTACATGCTCCATTTCCTTTTGACCTCCTTTCTCATCCAAAGAAACCAATGACATCCCTGCCAGAAAGAGTTTGTTCTACCCTGTCCCCTGCTACCCTCTCTGTACAGTATGAATGCCTTATCATCTTTCCTTGATACAAGCTGTATGTGCTTCCCAGGCATCCTTACCCAAGTCCTGTAGTTGTCTAGGTTGAGGCCAATGGCCTTCTGTGTCCCAAAAGAAAGAAGTTGTGAAGGAGGATAGATGTCATGAGTTTTTCTGGCATACTTACAGGAATCAGTGACATTATAAATTCATGGGGGATCCTGGGTTTTTAATAGTGACTTTGAGTTTTTCATATTTGAACCCCTACTGACATTGTTTAAAAACTTCCTAAAGTCTCTTGTGACTCAGGCATGAAACTGCAAGCATAATTGAAATGTGTGTCCATTTTTATAGCTCACTCTGCTTGGCCACCACTGCTATACCAGTGGGTTGAGTTGTAGCCTTATATTTTTCAAAACCTAATTTATTAAGGGTTCTCAAATGCTTTAATGTCCCCCTTTTTGCCTACAGTCCAATGGTAGGGGATAATAAATGCATAGTAGAACAATGGGGAAGTAGACCCTTTTAGGAACAGTTCTTTAGGGTGTTTGCAATCATTGTTGTCAGGATTTCAACAGTCTAGATCAGTAGAATCAGGAAATAAACAGTTCAGTTCAGTAGTATTACCAAACACAAATCAGCAATGGTAGTATGATCCAGCATCAACATCCTGGCCTTCTGGGAAGTGGCACCAGTCACTGGGAGCAACCAGCACCAGCCAGAATACCAGGAGAAGTTCTCTGCCATGCCTCTCTCGACAAACTGAAGATCAACAAAGATGCAGAGACCAATGAAGCATTGAACAGCCACCAATTCAAGTGTGCCACCCTGTTTGGTGGGTCCTACTTACATTCTCTCCAAACATCACATGTCCTTTCATGGTTCTGCTTCAGGAAAATATCACATGAGTCTACTTCAGGAAAGCATCACGTAACACAACCAGAAATTTCCACTTCAGTCTGGCAATGAATGACATGAATCTAAAGTTTATAGATGAAGTGTGTCATAATGTCAACCCTTGAAAAGTACATTTACATTGGCTGGAGAAATCTATGCAGTTTAGAAAATTGTTGTTCTTGCAGAGGACCCAAGTTCAGTTTCTAGCACCCTTGTCTCTGTCACATGACAGTCCCTACAGCTTTAGATCCAGAGTGTCCTAATATCTCTGAAGATACCCACATTCATGTGTACACATAAATGCACACTTAAAAATGACTAAGTAATTATTGTTTACAACAGAGATTACACTAAAATTAGAATTAATTTTCAAATTGGACAATCAGAAAGAAACATAAAGATAATGGTAAGTTAAAACATCTCTATGGCAATGCCTCTCTATTTCTTACTGAGTTGTCCCTGATATATTTCTGTCCTTGTCAGGAAGTCAGTCTTTGTTCCTGTGTCTAGTGCTACAATCTCCTCTTCCAGCTCACAGAAAGCCTGGATTGTGTTTTTTTACTTTGCTTATTTTAACATAAACCTCAGGTAATGTCTGTTGTGAAGAACCCAAGGTCCTATGAACAAAAGCATTCAGTATTTTCTGTCTTAACATATTGATATTCTTATAGTTTTTAACATCTCCTTCATTCATCTCTCAGATCCTCTGATCAACTACTCAAGTCTGACAACTGCTTTGCTCTCCATTGAAGCACATTAATTAATCTAATTCAAATTTCCCTACGTAAGAAGGTGATTGCTGGCTAAGATTCCACTTTATCTGAGCACTCAGAAGAAAATGCCCTAAATATACATATAAAATGATCTGTAGTCACCTGGAATGTGAGGGACTTGCAGTGGAGTCTCATAAATTGAAGCTCTCTTTCGCTCTGTGTCCACACTTCATTCTACTGCTGCCCAGTGCAGCTGGATAAGACACCCGGCTCTCATTTCCATGAAAGAGAGCTGGGCTTACATTAGCACAGGGCATGACAAGATAAAAAATAGATTCATTATTTGACCAGCTGATGAGTCTGCCAGTAGAGCTTGTGAATTTAAATTACAGAATGGAGGAAGTTGGAGGATGTGAAGTGGTTTTCAGTCCTCTGCTTTTGTCTCTAGGCAAGACCTTATACCTAAATTATTTTCAACAATTATTGCGTATGGTATTCTCACAGATCACCCTTGGACAAGATAAAGCCTGGCTCAGGAATTCATTATTGTAGCTGATAACATGTGTAGTGAGAATGGTGTTTTGCCTTACATACGAGCTCTGTGGTCTTCATAGTTTTCTCCTCTCCAAAAGCCCCATCACCGCAGGCATATTTCTGATAGACTGAAATTCTGCATGGAATCAATACATAGACTGTCCATCACACAGTCTGGAAGCAGAGCCTTTTCCCAGTCCTGTGTGCTGATGACTTTGTCAGAACCCTGTTCATGGCACCATGACCTTTCAAGTTAAAATTCCTTTCAACTAGGGCTCACCTGTATCATCCATGTATTTTTTTTTCCTTTCAAAAAGATAGAGAAAGCCTAAATAGTGGAGGCAATTCAAAAGCCATACAAAGCATAAAAATTACATAAATGTCATTTATGTCAACTGGGGAGAATTGATAATGGCTTGTGGTTTATGTGAAATGTCTTGGTTAAGAAGTATTTTGGGGGTTACAGAGTTGAATCTCAAGTCTCTGTTTCACTCGCTGGCAGATTTTTCACAGGTCATTGGATACACTGCACATCCTATTGCATTGCTGTTACTTCTATCATGAACACAGTAGAGTCTTATGTCACACAGAAGTTAGGTGTGGACAGAATAAACCAGAAGAGGTCAAAGAACTTTGAAGATACTAAGTGGAACTCTGTCATGCTCACAGATCATCAAGCCCTGTTTCCTGTCTCATCGTGTCCCCAGGAATACGCGTTTATCTTTTCCTTCACAAGAGGCTAGAATGCACCAACTCTGAGGAAAATGTAGAGCCAAGTTTATTGAGGTTTGGGTTTATTACTTTATATATTTATCCATTTATTAATTTACGCAGCTCCTCTTACTCAACACCAGAAGAATTTGTAAACCATTGTGTATTTTTCTCGCATAACGCTTACTGTTAATGCCTGCTTTTGTATGATCCTCCACTAACCCTTAATTACAGAAAATTACATGCAAAAAGGCATATGTGTAATAATTTGGAAGGACTGGGGAGGCAATGTATAGGCTTTATTTAATGAAGAAAACCTCTGTTTTCTGGGACCATGATTTACAGTTGACTAAACCAAAAAGTAAGAGTGCTAAGGAAAGTGAAAGGTTATTGTATAGTAAACCATTTAGTGACAGGTCATGGTTGCCCATTCACTGGGGTTTTTTTGTTGTTGTTTTGTGGGTTTTTTTGTTTGTTATTAGTTTTGTCTTACCATGAGAATGCATTTCTGACAAAATATATAATTGCAAAGGGGTAAAGTACAAATCAAAGAAGTTTATTTTAAAAATATCAAGTGTTACACCCATAATTCACTCCTAATTATAATTAATTCTTTTAGATAACCATTTTATTATTTATTTATGTTTACGTCTGTGTGTCTGTGTCCTTACACATAGCCTCAGAGGCAAGAAGAGAGAGTCAGATACTCCAAAACTTTAGTTACAGGCAATTATGAGCCACTCAATAGGGTGCTATGGAACAAACTGTGGTCCTCTAAGAGTGCAATACATGTTCTTAACTACTGAGCCATCTCTGCCACCTCATTATTACTTCTTCAAGCAAAATTAATCTTTATTTACAAATACAACAGTAGCTCATAAAAATCCACTTATTTGATTACTCATAGTTCATAGTACAAACGTATATGTATCTCAAATCCCATTTTATACAGCTTGACTTTAACTATATAGACAATAACTTACTGTGGTGTTTTGAATGGTTTCTGTAAGCTCATGTAATCAGAAGCTTGGTCTCCAGTTGGTGGAACTGTTTGGGAAGGATGGCATTGTTGGAAGAGGTGTATCCATAGGAACAGACCTTAGGGTTTTAAAAATCCACACAATTCCCAGGTTTTTCTCTCTTTGCTCCTACTTATGGGTCAGCATTTGAGCTCTCAGCTGTTCCTGCCACATGGCTTTGCTCTACCACAAACTCTAACTCTCTAAATTTTTTAAGGCAATTAAATACTTTCTTCTGTAGATTGCTTTGGTCATGGCATTTTATCACAGCAATAGAGAAGTAACTAAAAGTGATGCCACTATTAGCAACCAGAAAATCACAAATACTTTTTTCCAGGGAAGAAGAGATTTCCCAAGTGCCTTGTTTTATTGATTAAGGTACAGAAGAACCAAGAGAGACTTTATGATACCCAGAAGCCCATGAAGACTATATATGAATGCCGTATATGGAGAGGAACCATTTCAAGAAGCTGGGATGATGAAGGTAGAAAAGTATGTAAGAAGATTTTGCTGTGTTCTGGTGGGAAGATTCAGAAGACAATTGCAGCAGCATCCTTTTCAGGAAGATCTTCTCTTTGAAGGGTTTCTGTGTCCCACATGCACTTCACAAAAAACTTACTGAGTAGGCTGACACTTCATTCTGAATGTGCATTAAGTTTACAGCTGTCCACCTTCAGACAAACAAAACTCAGAAATCCTATGACAATTACTGCCAGAAGAAACTTCTACAATTCAAACAAAGGATAAAAGAGAAAATGTTTGGAAATTGAATGACCTTATTGGTCAGAGGAACAGGTACAAAATGAGTTACCTTGCAGCATGCAACCACTGTCACCTGCTATGGCAACTTGTGTAAACTTTGTTCTTGGTGGTTAGAAAAAAAAATGTCAAAGTTTTGTGTGTGAGTTGCCACCATGGTGACATTCATCAGGTTGTGCATGTAGAGGCTCTGCATGGGGGAACCACTCAAAATGGGGCAGGAAGAATGGTCATGTGTATGATAACCAAAATATCAAATATAGCCCTTTATTGTATGTACTCTCCTGACACAGTTCCTCAGAGCTCACTTATTCATCATAGCCATCTCCTAATATGACATTTGAATAATTTTTTTTGAGAAATACAGATTCAGAGCCTAACTAAGATGTAGAGAAAGCTACTCTATATGACATTTGAACAAACTTTATTTAGAAATACAGACTCAGATCCTAAGATGTGGAGAAAGCTGAAAAGGAAACTAAAACATAGAACTGGCAGATTCTGTTCAATTTACACATAGTACTTCAGCATATTTCTGTATTGTTGTATCACTGGATAGAAACTATATAATTTTGCTTCTCTGTGTATGTTTTAATAGGGTTTTCTATGGGATAGGAACCTCTCATTTTGTGCATCCCAATCTTCAGTTCACAGTGCAGAGCAAACCTGTTCATTGAAGAACCTATCCTCTTAGATAATCTCATTTACTGTGGATACAATTGTCAAGTTCTTGGGAACAACTGGACCTCAGAAACATGAAAAGCTTCACTCCTTAGGGGTACAAGCTTCATTACCAAATAAAAATGTGAAATGAAATGGTATATATGCTTAACTTCTTCTCCTGAATGAATTATGTATATGAAGAATATTCATATGTATTATTTTTTAAATTTAATTATATATTTTTTTTCACTTTATATCTTGCTCATTGCCCCCCTCCCTGTCACACTCTCCCACAATCCTTCCCCCACTCCTCCTACCCTTCTGATCATTTAAATTCTCATACAGTTTGCCATTGCCTTATGTGAAGGAAACTACACATAAGGACTGGCCAAGTTTGCACATTTATGGAACCTGGTTTGCACTAAATCAGTATCTGTATTTATGTGGAGTAACACAAAGAGACATACATATAATACTAGTAGCAATAAAGACAGGTTGGGAACTTTGTGAAGAGGGACTGTGGGATTCATTTGAACTTTGTTGTTCTGAAGAATCAAGAACTATCCCCTGATACTCTTTCAATTATAGGTTGAGCCTCTGCCATACAACATCATCCTTGCTTAGAAATTAACAAGACTCTGAAAGGTCTCCACCACCTTTAC
The DNA here is from genome assembly GCF_008632895.1 of Mastomys coucha. Taxonomy (NCBI): domain Eukaryota; kingdom Metazoa; phylum Chordata; class Mammalia; order Rodentia; family Muridae; genus Mastomys; species Mastomys coucha. The sequence goes on along the minus strand of NW_022196905.1, from coordinate 160,258,112 downwards.
TCTGAACCCCTTACATAATTCATTGACTGAGATTCTGTGAGCATGATGAGAGAAGAGCTATGAAGGAGAAATGAAGAGGAAGCAGAAACAATATTCACAGCATTTCTTGTTGCTGAATTTTTTGTAGAGTTACTATGACTTACCTTGTGGCTGACCTCAAGCTGGTTTTATCCAAATGGCATGGCTTCTTTTACTTTCTCTTCTACCTTCTTCTTCCAGGTAGCTGTAAAGATTTACAACTTTTCTTTGCAGGGTATATTTAATGCTAATAAAATTGTCCTCAATCTGCATAAGAAACTAAATAAAAGAGAAGATAAGGAGTCCATGACACACACAAGCAAATACACACACACACACACACACACACACACACACACACACACACACATACACATACCACTTAAGTGCAAACTAGAGGAGCTTTTGTACAAAGGGGCCCAGACTTTAAAATATTAAGATATGCATCTCATCAGATCCATAATCAATTAAATCTTTAAAAGCAACATAATAACACCTCCCAGGAACAGCTTCAAATTCTATCTTCTTCTGAAGTTGCTCAGTCTACCTTGCCTCCCTCTTAAAATCCAGACAGCATTATCTATGGGATTTGTGTCTTCTTTGCCTCCTCTTTTCACACAAATGATACTTTTCCAGCTACAGATTATTGGTCAGAGCTACAGCCATTCTTAAATTATTCAGACTTCTGCACCAACCTGGACTGGGAGGAGGGAAGCATTTATTTCAGAAACTTTCTCTCAGCATAACTGTGAAGTGGAAGGTGTTTGTGCCAGAGAGGCTGTACTTCTGGTTGCATGAGTAAAACTGTGTTCTCTAGTCTGTGATGTATTCTCCTATTCAGTATCTGAGATATAGTCTACCTATACCATGTATTGTATCCTCTGCTACAGCTGTTGTATTAGACACTTTTCTCCAAGTGGTTCCTTCCCCACCAACATTCACTTGAGTCTGCTGTTGGTGATGTTTTCCTGGTGCAGATTGGCTCATCTTCCATCTTGAAGTGGAAATGTAGATGGAGGACACCAAGATTAATTCTCAGTGGGTTCTGTGTGGGCTCCCTGTGATTGGATGAGTTCATGTAGAGACAGAAGATGTCAGAGAAGAATAGCTGATCACATATGGTTCTTTGTACCCTTCTTTTCCATAATGGGATCACAAGAAGCACTTCAGCTGATATAGTGTTCCAGAGTACAGACTTAACCTCCATTTTGAAAGATGTGCAAGGGTTAAGTGGTTAAGGGCCATGATGCAAAGGGATCTGTGTGCCCTTCGAGGAGGTCTCTAGCCCTTCTTGGTGTAACAGTTTCTAGGAAACCAGAGTATCTGCAGCAATGGCAGTTCTGTCTTTAACTCCTAAGGAAGGCAGCCACCCTATCCCAGGTAGCAGGACTCTGTGGGAGGCTGGATTTGATTCCTGCAAGCAGACATCCCTTGGAGCCTGCACAGAAGTTTTATGTCCCACTCTCATGTATGTTCTTTACTGGGAACTCTGTATTCAACAGTATCAGTGAGACTCTTCCTGTAAGAGTGAAATTGTGCACAGGTACTCCTTTGGATGTGATTTCTAATGCACCGAGGAGTGTGCTGAGAAAATACCCACCTTGGGGATCGTTTGGTGTGTTTCTAGATTTCCATCAAGCATTACAGAATCTCATTTGCTATTTTCAGATTTTCTAAACATAGTTCTACTCTGAAGAGTGGTAGTGTTTTCATGAAATGCTCTTGACATTTCTAACAGCTGCGGTGTGGGATGACATACGCATGGCTCTTGCTAGGTTTTCTCATGTCACATTCACTGTTGAGCCAGAGGCTCCACACCTAGTACCTTCTCACCTTAATTGTTATGAAGACAAATGTGTTAACAAAGCACTTTTAAGCCCGTTCAACTGTCCTTATAAAAAAAAATACCCTGTGACTAAATTAGTAGGTGGCTTGAGAAACAGAATAGATAGAGTAGATCTGGCTTCCTAAAAGTTTTCCTTTTAGACACAATTTTCAACTTGAAAATGTATCATTTTTGTATTTATTTAAGGGGAGTGTTTATCTGTTTGTGTTTATGTGGAGGGGTGAGGGGGATGCATGAGTTTATGTGCACCACATGCACACAGCTCACATGGAGGCTAGAGGAGGGTCTTTAAGTCCCTAGAACTAATATTAGCATGGCTGTAGAACTAAACTGATCCTGAGCAGTAAATAAGTGCTCTTACCCAGTGAACCATCTCTCCATCCTGTACTTAATTTTTTTTCTTGCTCACAAGTAAGCATTCTTTTGGGTCTTCTACATTAGCAGGAGGAGGCATAAGCTATAGGTTTGTGCTTGGATGTCTTTGTGTGTGGCAGCATAAATGTGTATGGGTGTCTGCATACATATGTATATTGTATCATGGAAGAGGAATATTTCTGAAGGAGACAAAACAAAGAGCAGAAACAGGGAAAGAGCACATCTCTCCCCTTCGCCCAGTGGAGATGACAGTAGCTGTCTCTCTGCATCTTCTCCTGCTCACTCCCCATGGTCTGCTTGGGGCAACGCCACGGTTCCCAATTGATTGTTCATTCAGGGGAGGATTGTGCTTCTCGTCACTCACTTGCTCATCTAAGCATAAAACAGGACTGAAAGGTCACCTCTCAGGGAGCCTTGGAGTTCAGGAGAAGTATACTGGTCAGGCTGGCCATAGCACTTTATCAGCCTTCCTGGTGAGTGAACCATACCTGGTCTTTTACACATTGGATGATTTCAGTTCAAGGTTGCATATCCCTTGTTACTCAAGCAAATGAAAGTTTGCCTGACAATTCTGGGGCAGAATGATCCCCATATCATAACAAAATTTCAGGCAGGTGATTTACTTGTCAATCAGTGTTGGCCTTGATATGTGACATAATGTTTTAATTTTAGATTTGTTCTATATAGAAATGAAAGATGATCAATCCCATCTTTAAAGTATGGAGAGTTTTCACAGACATGCACTATGTACAATTCCACTAGTTAAGTTCTAAGGCTCTATAATATATACCCTTTAAAAAACAAATTATCTTCTGAAGAGAATTCCTTTGTGTTGAAGAAAAGTAGCAGGACTCAAAAGTAATAGGATTCTGGAAAGATCCATGTGTAAACCTGTACCTGTATGGTAACCAGAGATCATCCTAAAGCTTTAAATCAACCAACTAGCTTTCTGGGTCTAACTATAGTCTGGACCTCTGTTCATAATGATATGGACTCCAAAGAAACAAAGGAAAGCCACAGGCATCATCCCACATCCCAACCCAGGTCTTGGCACTTGACTCACCGTGAGTTTATCTCTCAAAAGCCCAGCTGAGTTCTTGCACAGCCTCTGAAAGAAAATGTCCTATTTAGCATTAACCAAAGAAAAGAGTGACAGGGAGGTGAAGGGCGTCTACAGTTATTTCAGAGATTGCCATTCAGGTGTATGTAATCTGGGTAGTCCGGATCAGTGCTCCACCTGGCCAGAATGAGAGAGATTTTACAAGGACTTTCTAAACTAATCTGTTCTTGGAAGCAATTCCAAATTCATTCTGGATGGTCAACCAAGTTCTGTAGCAGGGAGATGCCATAGCTTACAGGTTCTGAGTCCTCCAACAGTCTGTGGTCTGACTTTTAGCAGGCCTGAAGGCTGTATTCTCACAATCCCAGCTGCATTTGGAAATCCTCTTTTCCTGACTACCACAAAACTGGCCCAGGTGGAGCAAGCCAGCCTATGGGAAAGATCCTCCTCCTGAGCACCAGGTTTTTGGCATGGCATTTCAAATACTCATTTCAACACGTGTGTCCCCTATGCCCTAAGTTATGGGTTACTGAACGTATCTCCTCCTGCACCAGGTCTGTGTGGTCCTGCTATTGTGTCCACCAATTGACTCACACTCTTGAAAGTTGAAGGACCCCGGGGATATGCTTAGCTAATGGTTTCCAGAATCATTTCTTTTTGTTTAGTTTTTTTTTTATTTTTTTCAGAAACAAAATTTATTGAAGTAGTTTAGTTTATTGTACATAGCACTTTAGCTAGGGAAGACTATCAATTTTCATTTTTCCTTATTTTACCATTGCATATAAAAAGCCAAAAAGAACGTGAATAGTTAAATTAAAGAAAAATGCATACATTGAATAAGATAGCATGTGGGGACCTAAGAAAGATGAACCCAGAATCAGGAAGATATCAGTCTCCCTGAATCTTGCATCAGTTACAATCATGTGAGCAGTTGAATCCCAGGTGACACCGTGGTATACTCAAAAAGGCTTCTGGGAGGAGCTGCTATAGGAAGAAGAGGCTAATATGAGATTTTAAGTGAAGAGTGCTTTAAAGATAGATATAGAAGGAAAATAATTCTGTATGTGAAGAAGCTACTCACAAGAAGGGTTTTACCATGTAAGAATGGAGAAAGCTTGGGTTGTCTTTGAGGCAGATGAGAGGGGTCACATAAGAAGTTGTGGGAAGTTGTTAACCATGGAATGTATTGTTTGTTGTATCAATTGTAAACTAATGTCTCTAAAATCCAGAGCTATTAATGATCCTACATCTTAATTCCTGTGGAGGCTGCCCTCTCCACAATGGGGTCCCCTGTACTTTATTAAAGCTAAAGTGTGTATTTGAGAGTGCAGGATAATGGGACCTGCAAGGTCAGTTGTTTGCTAATAAGCAATTGTGGATCACATGATTTTGTTATTGAGTTTCTGCTGCATATTTGCATGTTAATAACAAACTATTAAGTTGAGTCAAATGCATTAAAATTTTAAGGCCTTTGATTTCAAAGGTTGAAAATGTGCTTTTTTGTTTGTATTGTACACTTCTTTGAACACAGAAGGTTGGGATAATTTGCACTTTAAAATCTCTACTATTCTTTCTCGAATTTGGGATTTGTTAGGAACAATGCTTTCATGGCTAAGACCTGTTTGGAAGCTCTGAGGTGATATGTGTGGTCAAGATCAACTTTCCAGGCAAGTTCCATAGTTTTTGATAATTTTCTGGAGGTTGATTGATATCATTGCATAAAATAAAATGTCTGGCACTGGTAGTTCAATTGGTACAATAAATATAAAAGTTGCTGTCAGAATGCAATGCTATTCTGCTGAGTTGGAAATCCATGGAGGGGGCAAATGCAGATGAAATACTTGAGAATATATACAAACTGAAAGTCGAGAGAACATTTGATGTGCTTTGATTATAATTATTCTAGCAGGAATTGCTTAAGCTTCTAAAACAAAAGTGGCATTTAAGTGTCTTTTTAAGACAATGCTATGTCAGATTCCAGCATAAATTGAGATAATTCCCTCTGAGACAGTCTTAGCACTAACATCAAAAAAGACTGAAGTCACCTGACTGCGGCTGACACAGCACTATGAAATCATATGTGCCTTGGGATCCATCACTCCAGGAGGTCAGATGATGTTCTTTGTAAAGTGATATAGAGATTTATATAACTGAATATTTACAAATATCACATGGTAACAACAAAGATTTACTGGCCTGTGCTGAGTCTCACAACCTTCCTTCAATTTCTGGGACCCTCATGGTGAACAGAGAGAACTGACCCCAAAAAGTTACCCTCTGACTTCCTCATGCATGTGGTAGCAAAATGTAATCATTTTTAAGTGGCTAAAGAAAGACTACATTATAATTTTATAAATCTGTTCCCTTTTACTTATCTATGGCAAGAATAATTATATGAGAACTGATTCGATAGTAGATGAAGTCTAAAAGAGTCACTTTTGCAGACCTTAGGACTACAGAGGAAAAGAGTGATCATAGACCTCACATACAATGGGCCTCACTAAGGTGCTTGAATGCCATAGCTCATTGAGAGAAGGAGTCTTTCAAAAAGACAAGAAACTTTTGCAATGAATGGGTTGATATAGGAAATGTATAGATTTTTTCATCAACTCTTGTTTCTGCCTGTTGATCTGACATTAAGTAGCATTTTTAGCATCTCTGGTTATTCTTTTGTTTGTGCCTTGGACATATTTGCAGTCATCTCTTGTAATAGTTTGAAAAAAATGTTTCTCACAGGCTTATATATTTGACCACTTGTTTAAATACAAGGAATTGGTGATGATGATTGGGGAGGTCATGGAACATTTAGGAGTTCCTGCAGTGATGGAGTAAATGCCCGACATGGGATAAGCTATGGTGTGTGCTGTCTCACCCTACTTCTTGTTTCCTTACTCTGCTTCCAATGTGTGGGTGGTGATGTGATCTTATACCTTCCTGTTGTCCTGGTATGCATTCCCTGACATTATGAACTCTAGTCCTGAGGAACTATGAGCCAAAAACAAAAAACAAAAAACAAAACAAAACAGACAACATAAAATCCCTGCTTCTTCAAGTTGCTTTTTTTTTTTTTTTGGTTATCACAGCAACAGAAATGAAAGTATTGCAAATGAAGACATACAACATGCAGTGGCTAGCACAAGGCAGGATGCCTAGCCAGTGTCTGAAACTGACAGATGTAGTTTGTCCATATTTTCCCATATTTATTCACAATTAGGGTACAATAAGAGATTACCCCGTGTTCATAGCAGCCTTATTTATAATAGCCAGGAGCTGGAAAGAACTCAGATGTCCTTCAACAGAGGAGTGGATACAGAAAATGTGGTACATTTACACAATAGAGTATTACTCAGCTATTAAAAGTGATGAATTCATTAAATACTTAAGCAAATGGATAGAATGAGAAATTATCATTCTGAGTGAAGTAACCCAATCACAAAAGGAAACACATGGTATGCACCCACTGATAAGTGGATATTAGCCCCAAAGCTCCAAATAACCAAGATACAATTCACAGACCACATGAAGCTCAATAGGAAGGAAGACCAAAGTGTGGGTGCTTCAGTCTTTCTTAGAAAGAGAACTAAATACTCACAGGAGCAAATATGGAGATGAAGTGTAGAGCAGAGACTAAAGTAAAGGCCATCCTGAGACTATCTCACCTAGGGATTCATCCCATTCAAACCCAGACACTATTGTGGATGTCAAGAAGTACATGCTGAAAGGAGCCTGATATGGCTGCCTCCTGAGAGGCCTTGCCAGAGACTTACAAATACAGAGACAGATGTTAGCAGCTAACCATTGGACTGAGCACCTGGTCCCTAATAAAGGACTTAGAGAAGGGACTAAAGGAGTTGAAGGGGTTTGCAACCCCATAGGAAGAACTACAATATCAACCAACCAGATTCCCAAGAACTCCCAGGGATTAAGCCATCAACAAAGGAATACACATGGCCTCAGATGCGTAGCAGATGCATATAGCATGCACCAATGGAAGGAGAGGTCCCGGGTCCTATGAAGGCTTTGTAGATGCCCCAGTGTAAGGGAATTGAGGTCGGGGAGGTAGGAGTATGTGGGTGGGTGGAGGAACACCCTCATAGAAGCAGAGGAGGGAGGATGTGGTAAAGTGTTTCCAGGAGAGAGGGAAACCAGGAAAGGGGATAACATTTGAAATGTAAATAAAGAAAATATCCAATAAAAAAAGTAAAGAGAGAGAGAGAGAGAGAGAGAGAGAGAGAGAGAGAGAGAGAGAGAGAGAGAGAGAGAGAGACTAGCTAGTGTAGAGGGTAAGAGAAATGGACTCAGGGGGATTGACTATAGGTTCAGTTCTTCATGCAATCTTTCAGTAGTTCAGGCAGATCTTACTCAACCTTGTATTTGCAGAAACCATGTTAGTCATGGGATATGACTGCACTCATTGGATTTAAAACCTTGATGCACTGAACAGTTTTTAACTAGATCTTTCTCTTGCCATTCATTCTGCTCTTTTATCTACATCTAAGTAAAACCTTACAAACAGACACTGCACTTAACTTTAATTATTTTTTTGTAAGCTCTTGTGGAGTGAATGGTGGTGATGAGCATGCCATGAGTAAGTCATCCCAATGTTTGAAGAGCTCTCTCTATTGCACAGAAGCGATGCAGAAAAAAAGAATGGTTCATCACCAGGTACCAACAGACAGCAACCTGGGGCTGCAGACAATCCCACTGATTGTGCTGGGCTCTGCAGTTTGGAGGATGAAACACAGCATGCAGAGTTTTTCCATTCTCATTAACCTCCCTTTTAACTCTGCTTATTTTCATTCTCTTTTAAAATTGTGCTTGAAAAGGAAGTAGAAAAAAATGAAAATGAAATATTTAAAGAACAAATGACTAAGATGAGGACTTGCATTTGAGAGCAGTGAGGATCAAGTTTGGTGTTATTTTCTAGATACGAAATGTGTTGTCTGAAGAAGCCACACGTAGCAATGGTCAGGCTGTAAGTTGGTAGCTAAGTGTTGGTACTTGGAATGAAGTATGGCAGTGGGACCTTCCCCTCCTTTTAGAGATAGATAGCATCTTTTTAAAAGGTTCTCTACATTTTTGATCTTCTGTCTTCTTCCTTCATTCTTCTCCTTTCATTTCTTCCCACTTTCTTTACAGCTCTTTTAATTTCGAATGTTTATGTAGCTTAGCGATGTGGTTCCTTTCCCACCTTCCTCCATTTTAGATTGAATCTCTTGAAACGTTCCATTTATAATCCCCCTCATTAGAATACTCACAAAGTCAGGGTTCTATATGAACTGTTCTCAGTTACCCCTTTTCTGCTTAGCAGCCTTGAATCCCCCCATCAGGATTCCTACATGACCATGGGAAAGACAGTCTATACATTTTGTCTTCTGGAGTCTAGACATGTGTTTTATTCAGTCTTTAAGCCAAAGTCTATTAAGTTGCCATACAGGTTTGTAGCTTCCTTCTATCCCTTCAGAGAGAATGAACTACAGAGCTAATTCTAAACTTCCCAGTGTTGATGCAGCTGACACATCCCTCTACACAGCCTTCCACACTGAGGTGTCTTTCCCAGTGTTGATGCAGCTGACACCTCCCTCTACACAGCCTTCCACACTGAGGTGTCTTTCCTGCCTCCCCTTTTCCTGTGCCAGGCTCTCCTGAGGTTCATACTTTGCAGTTGGTTTTCCCATGTTGACAGCTGTCTTGTGAGCCTGCAGCCTTCATTCTGCAGTGTGCATCTTCAAGGATAATGCTTTTTTAGAGATAGCAAGCTCCTGGCTCCACAGGGCTTTCTCCTTTTTTCTTTACCATGCCAAAACTTCCTGTGGTTAAAACAACTTCAAAGGAATGAACATCTCTATCTCTTTCTTTTTTTCTATTTTTTATTTTATTTTAAACTCCAGATTTTATTCCCCTCTGACTGTTCCACACCACATACCTCCTCCCTCTGCCCCTGTCTCCTTGAGGATATCTCCACCCCCTACCCCACCAGACCTCTAAACTCCCTGGGGCCTACAGTCCCTTGAGGGTTAGGTGCATCTTCTTTGACTAAACACAGAGGCAGAAGTACTTTGCTGTATGTGTGTTAGGAGCCTCATATCAGCAGGTGTATGCTGCCGGGTTGGTGTTCTAGTATCTGAGAGATCTCGGGGGTCCTAGTTAATTGAGACTGCTGTTCCTCCTATAGGGTTACCCTCCTCCTCAGCTTCTTCCAGATTTCCTCTAATTTAACCACAGGGGTCAGCTGCTTCTGTCCATTGGTTGGGTACAAATATCTGCATCTGACTCTTTCAGCTGCTTGTTGACTTTTTCAGAGGGCAGTCATGATAGGTTCCTTTTTGTGAGTGCTCTATAGCCTCTATAATAATTTCAGGTCTTGGGACCTCCCTTTGATATTTAATCTTATACAGCATTCCAGATCTATCCAGTGCCTCTCTTGCTCATTGCTACTGTTGGAAAGTATGACTTTTGTAATGTGGTTATGGGAAGACAGAAGCTGCATTAGAACATACCCCCTGCAATGATTTTCACTGTACAGGTAAAGGGAATAGATAGGTCTCTTCAATTAGCTGGTGATATCTAAATGAACACATAAAAATGATAAATCAATGTTTGTCAGAAACATTCTCCCCTATGATGACTGTTAGTCAGGTGTCTCTAGAATCACAGAATTTAGGGAATGTCTCAGTATATTAAGGGAATTGAGTATCTGTGAATAGGGAGTCCAAGAATCTAGTAGTTGCCCAGTCCCATGAGACTAGTTGTTTCAGCTGATCTTCTGTATAAGCTGGAATCCTGAAGAAATAGGTTTTAATAGATGTGCTGGCAAGTACGTGCAAGCTAATGAAAAACAGTGAGTCTTTACTCTTCCATTATCCATATGTAGGCCTCCAGCAGAAGGTATGGCCCAGATTAAAGGTATGTACTACCACACCTAGATTTGGAACTTTCTTTGTGTCAGGATAGCCTTGAAGTTAGAGATGTGCTTGCCTCAGTCTACTGGATTGAAGGAGTTACTCCCTTGCCTGAGCCGAAGATTTTGATGGCTACAACGCCTCAAGATACAGATCACAAGTATGCCCTCCATTTCTAAATCATAGTTTATTCCAGATTCAGTCAAGTTGATAACGAGGAATAGCCATCAAAACCTTGGTCTATCAGTTGGCCTCCATTAGTCTCTTAGGAAGACTTTGTACTCAGCTGCTTATGACTCGGTATCTGGGAGTATATTATGCTTTGAGAGGGCATACCTGCTAGGTTATTATTGGGCAATCTCACCAATGATGTGTGATAGATTGTCAGGCATCACTTGGTTTTATCTAAATTCAAAGTTTATCATTTATTTAAAAGGTCTGTGATTGATAATTTCAGTTGTTAACTTGATTGGCTTAAAAAGCTAAAACATAATATAATATACATTGGAAATGTCTGAAAATATGTTTCTAGAAAGGGTTACCAAAGGAGGAAACCCTCTCTGAAAGAGGGCCAGACCATCTCAAGGACTGGGCTTCTGGACTGAATTAAAAGGGTACTGAGCATATAACATTCTTGATTCTCTGCTTCTTGCTTGATGCCATGTACTGTGTATTCCTCTGAATTATGAGCCAAAACAGCCCTTTCCTCAATGAATATACACTCTATAGGGTATTGCATCTTTATAACTATATTCAACTAGTTAATTCTTGATGAAGGTTTCCAAGGCTTTGGATATGTGACATAGTTGCTTGTCATTTTGTCATTCTTGTGTATTTCAATAAGTCTCATTAAGAGCAACCTCAAAAGACAACTTTACTCTTTTAAATTACAGAGCCCAATTGTGTAGCATGTGTTTTAATATCTACAGGGGATAGTGTGGGCTTGAGACAGCCTGGATCCCTTGAATAGGTTCTAGAAAGAATTAATTTCCTCTTACTATAAAGGGATGATCATAAGAGGTAATTGACTCATTTCCTGTTCCTCTCTTTATTGTTCCTTTGCAATTGCTTACCAGGCAGGGTTCCAGGGTTCTAGATATGAGGAGTGGAGCATGAGGGAGGAGAACTCTCTTTTGGTGAGAGCATCATCTGTTTCTAGAAAGCCTTTGGCTTACTTTTTGTGAAGGACAGTAGAACTGCAATCTGAGCAAAGATGGGAAATTTTAATGCTGTTTCTCAGCTTGGTATCCCAGCTACTGAATGGCAGCTGCCTGTCACTTCCTAGGTCTTATTTCCTGAGGCAAATGATTCTGGAATCACTTATCAATCTGATAAGTTTGACTGTTTCCTCCCTTCTTTTCTCTTCTGTCTACTTGGTTTCTGTCTCACTCATAATTCATGCTTCCACACTGGCAGTTTTAACTGGAAGTTTGTAGGATATACTCTGAAGAAGGTGATGGGTATAGAATCCAGACTGAACTCTGGACTCTGTAATCGAAGTGTCTGCCTGGAGAATGGTTTTCCCCATTATTTCTCAGCCTGATGTTCTTGTATCAGCAAGCTGTACCACCAGCCCCCACAGTCCTTAGACCTGCGACAGGGATACCTGATCAGCCAGAGTGATGTTCTTGTGTCAGCAAGCTGTACCACCAGCCCCCACAGCCCTTATACCTGCGACAGGGGTACCTGATGTCTACAGGACATAGCTTACTTTTGGCCTTGAAATTTCCTACTGTACAGTTTTACTGAGGGAAAAGTTACATGTAGGTGAAGTCATAGGAGAACGGTGGCAGGTGTAAGACCTGCTCCATGTATAGTGAGTTCTTTACTAAGACACTTCTATTGAAGGGAACCAACAAGATAGGAGAAGAGAAGAAGCCCCTGAGGGCAGTGGGGAGCAAACAAGAACCAAGAAGCCCATGCTCTGCATGCAAAGAAGCCCAGTGCTCTGTGTTAACTAAAGTTTATTTCCACAGTAAAAAACAACTCATGCGAATGCTGGACTTTTACTCACTACTGTTATGACGTTCAAAATAGTATGTCACCTGAAACCTTCTGCCTAGAAGATTATAAGGTACTAGGCATGTGACAGGGGCAGCTGGGAAATGGATACAAAAGAGATCTCAGTCTCTGAGTGTGTGTGTTACACACATATTTGTAATGTGAAGCTTTATTTGGCTTTTCTTCATGTTAAAGATTCTCTGCAAGCATCTTAAAGGAGAATTGCAGAAGTGCCCTGGATTGTGGAGTCTTGTGTTAGGAACAGTTCTATAAGAAACAAAGACAATTAAATGTATAGAACTCTGGAAGAATCTGGAGTATTAATTTAGTGTCTTCATGTTCAGCAGAGCTCATTGCTATCTGAGATGAAAACCATCTGTGAATTACTCATGTTTAAAAATATGAACAAAATTAATAGGGTACTTTTCTTGCATTTCCCTTGAGGATGATTTAAATGCCTGTTAGAACACCAATATCCTAGAGTTAACAAGGGAAGTGGAGTCACTGTATACTCAAAATAAAAAAAAAGCCAAGGTCCAATAAATTCCAAAGGGTGAAATATAATTCACTACTTCTGAGGGAAATATATGTGAAATAAAATTACAGGACCAAAGTGATTTTAAACAGATTATTATTTAAGATAATCTAGCAAACTTTTGAAGGTATTTTACTGAAGTATCCTCTTAAAAGGAGGGTTATTTGTGTTTGTTTCTAACCAACAAACATACTGATTTTTGTTATTATCTTAATGTACTGACTGGCCACTCATTCTCAGTCCTCAACTGTGCAGAAGAAAAACAAAACGGAGAAGCTAAATTGTTCACTACCTACTGGATTCTATGTATAACCTCATCTACTCATTTAGTTCCTGTAGACATCCCTAGATTGGATGGGCACATGTATCTTGCACAGTGGAGGAGCTTAGAGGAAATATGACTCTCCCAAGGCCACACTATAAATAGTATGAGCAAGGTTGGAATAAATACAGTTCTATAGTGAAGGAGTCTACCCTCTTTAATTCATAGAAATGACTGATAAGAGAGGGGTGAGGCTCCCTCTTGAGGAGATAGAGGGACAGCTCAGTACCCACAGTTTTATACAAGGCCTTACACATGGTAAGCATACCCTTGCTGATGTGTGCATGCCTCAGGAAAGATGCCCAGCTTCGAATGTTGAGCATACCCAGACATGGGTCTGGATCACTGTGTTGGGGACAGCTTTTGCCTGGCATAGACTCCAGACAAACCTATACTAGATTGGCTGTAAGACAGAGTGGCAGGAGTTACTGATACTGCTGCAGGTAAAAAAAAAATTGTGACTGTGCATGAGTAAGCAATCTCTAAGAGCACCAGCAAGAGAAGACATTCCTTCAACTGAGCTGTGACTGATACTCATGTTGGGAGCAAAGGTAGATGGAGGGAAAACATTTGAAGACTACACAAGAACATGGTTCTGAGGATGTAATAACCAATTGGCAGACAAAAGAGTCTGCAGTTGTCATAGGGGAGGCTACTCTGTTCCCTTTTACTTTCTTCCTCACTATCACCTCATTTTCCTGGTCCTTTGTGTGTCTGGAACATTTGCTTTGATACTAGACACTGAATGTTAACCTGCTTGGTGCAGGGTATTTTTCGGCTTCTTAAAATAGTTAAAGTGCCATGCTTTGTTTGGCTCATCACAGGTATCAAATAACTGGACCCTTCTGATACTTTTATTATTATTATTATTATTATTATTATTATTATTATTATTATTATTATTATTATCATTATTATTATCATTATCATTATCATTACTGTTGTTGTTGTTGTTGTTGTTCAAAGTAGACTTAACCTGAGAACTTACTATACTCTTGACAGGATCTTCAGGAACACTCCAGCCAGAACCCATGCTACAGGGTTTCCCAAGCTGCCATGGGGACGCAGGTGCCACCCTCTGAGGTCTAACCTTGACTCCTCCCTAGTGCTATCTCTGGAGTCTCAGCCAAGCCTGGGAACTTTCCATACAAAAGTGTGCTGGTCGTGGGTGGACTGATTCAGGGATTCTGTCGGTGGGAATCGCTTCTCTCTGCTACTTCATCTGTAATTCAAACAGCTTCCCCCTTCCCTTGGTGTCAAATCTGCCTCCTCTTATGTCAGAATCTTCCAAATCCTGTGTAGAATCACCCCCTCCACTGATGGTTTTGCTAGGCGTACTGTGGACACTCTGAAGTGTGAGCATTCTCTACTCTCAAATTTCTTATCTAAACTATTTTTTTTTCATTTAAAAATCAAAATTCTTGTTTCTTGTGGTTTTCTGTTTGCAGGTGCATGTTAATTTTGTCAGTTGCCTTGGGTAGAAGGAGAACTCTGCTCCAGGACCCCACTCTTAAACAAACCAACGATCTCTTTCTGCAGTATTAAAGGGACCACAGACAGCATGTAGATGATGAAAACCTGAGACTGATCAATATGTCAGAGAAACAGGTGTTGGCAAAAAAAGCCAACACAAGCCAATAGAAATATTCATTTATAAAAATCAGAGGTGGCTCATAACAGAGGTGCCTATCACAAAGCCTTCTGCAGTGACCTAAACTTATGATTAATCTAGGTGCCTATGAAATAACTGGCAGCTAAAAGTTGAGACACACACACACACACTCAGACACACACACACATACAGAGAGAGAGAGAGACAGAGACACACAGAGAGAGAGACAGAGCTAAAGAGAGGCAGGCAGACAGACACAGACATAGACACAGAGAGAAATACAGAAGGAGAGAGGCGTACAAACCACAAAAACATAGACACATACAAAAAGAAAAAATGCACCAATAGATATGTACAGCTAAAACCTGTAACACACACATACAAAGAGAGAGGTGTGCACATACCATGAACAAACAGACATATGTACAAAGATACACACAAATACCTAAAGATACATACAGATGCATACATACATACATACATACATACATACATACATACATACATGGGAATACTACTCAGCCATAAAGAAAAAAATCTCATTATTTGAAAGTAGGTGGATGAGAGTGGAGATAATATTTAGCATGTTAACAAATAATCCATGCCTAGAAACCATATATAAAAGATATGAAAGTCCAAGGGTATTAGCAACAAATGGTAGGATTGGGCTAAACACAACCAGATAGGATATAGAAGTCAAAATGCACAAGAAACTCATTATTTTACTCAGTTAATATGAACAAAAAGGAAAGTACAATTATAAAACAAGGTAAGGGAGGATGTTGTAAAGAAAACTGGGTACTCTTTCAATGATAAGGGAAGGATGGAAGCAGTTACAAAGTTGCTGCTAAGTCCTGCCTACCTTCCCACTTAAGTTTGTAATTAAACTCACTTAGGAGAAGTCCTCAAGCACGTCTGTTCCCAGGTCTCCTCTTGAGTCTTATTTAGCTGCCCTGGGTGCGAATGTGGTTTCAGCAGCTTGCTAACCTCTGCTTTGTAATGTTCATCCCTGTATGAGGAACATGGAACGGAAGTCAGCACTGATAATTCAAGGAGTCTCCACAAGTGGGAGGATATCAGTTAGGTGACCGCATAGCCACTGTGACTGTTATGGTGGTTTGATTTTGTTTTTCATGAAAAGCTACTGACGTTGAAGTTTGAGTTATTCCCTAGTGGGCTCTGCCCTAGAAGCTGCCTTCTGGTGGATGGGCAGGAGTTTGTTTTTGAAGTTGTTTTAAGTTAGCTTTCTTGTGTTCTCTGGTATATACCATCTGTGGGTTAACATTCACACAGCAGGACAGAAGCAGCCTCATTTGATACTGAAGTTATAATAATGCTAAACCTTTGAATTGATGACCTATAGTTTCAAAAGTAGAGTTAATGGGGAGGTTGAATTTAGAATGTGTCAGTTTTCATTTGGTAATTTAAGAAATAGTAACATTTCAATCCAGTTATCTTTATACTTCTTAACCCAGAGCCTCATGCTAAGTACCTTTCAGTTAATGAGAAATTATATGACTCTCTCTGCACTTAAGGATGTTGTATTTTACAGGCAGAGTTTTTATCATCACTTGAAATAGTCAGTGCCCTCAATATTGTATCAGCACATGTTCATGTCCACAGTGTACATACAAACAAACAATACATATGCATACACACAATAATAAACTTGCATACAAAATATATACATACGCAAACAATACACATGCATACCTGCAATACCCACTCAGACAGAATATACATGTGTGCATACACATAATATAAAAAATACACATAGACACATACACAACATATACACACAGTACACATCCACACAAACAATATACATGAACACATGTAATACACATTCACACATGCAGTAATATTTGTATTTAACACACATATCTACAATGTACCTGCATACTCACAATACCCATGCACACTCTCAGTGTACGTACTCACACAATACTCATGCATGCATATTCATCCACACACCCATGCACTCACTTCCATTGATGGTTGCACACATACATGTACCTGTGATGCTCTGTGTATTATGTGCATGTAGAGGCATAGCATAGAGGGGGTGCTGACAGTTTAATGGGGTAGCTCTGTAGTTTTGCGTAGTCAGAATGCTAGCACAATATTCTCTCTGAATGTCTGGTCATCTAGTTATCTCCTAGATCTCAAAACTGGTAGAATGAGAAAGTAATAGCTCAGAACTCAAGGGCACCCAGATCTTTCTAGAGTTACTTGGTATTAAATGTGAAGTGTAGATCTTGAAATAACTATGGCTTCCGGTTTGACATGTGACCTCTTACACAAGTGACATCTGTAGTGACCTCTAACATGCTAGAATGTGGGGAGGGAAACAGAAGAGTAAAGGAAGATGTCCTTCCTTTCCTTACAATATACTCTGTGTCTGCTCATTTGTTACATTATCAGACAAAAACTAAGCCAGTCTTGTACTGCACTAATCCTTCCTCTCCGAACTTGATTGAGCTCACATCTAGAAGTTTCTGTAAGACACTTTAAAAGTATGAACTTGTATAGACCTTACTCTCCCTAATTCATAATGTTTGACATTACTTCCTATGGTAATATAGACCATGGTGAATTCTTCATCTTATTAGTTTATCTATAAATAAAGTTTGTGCCCCTATAAAAGACTCTGGCCAGGTGTAAAGGAACTTACCTCTTCTGAGGACAGTAGCTAGTTTTAATGGTCAACCACACTAAGCCTCATCCCTTTTTAATTTTTTTCACTATTTTTTGATGTTGAGGTAGAACTCAAGGCTTTGTGTCTGGTAGGCAACTATTCCATCTCTGAGCTACAATCTAACCCTAGCTGTACCCTGATCATTGAGCTATACTTTAGCTCCAGGTGCACCCCCATTAAAAATCATACCAACTCGCAATGTGGTTGCACTTTGCACCAAAGTTTCAACATGTGATATTTGATGGAAAGTCATATTCCAATAAGGACAAAAGATTAAAAGAAAGCTAGGCTCTTTGGAGACACAATGACCTCTTTCAGCTCCAGAGGCCTTAGACAGGGAGGTGGTTGTAAATACCGTTAACAGTGAGTTTGTCTTCTAATAAGTCCATTTATTTCCTACTCAAAGATTTATATATTTCTCAGTAGGGTATTTCAAAGTCTCAATCATGCTTAAACTTTCCAGGAAAAGAAGGCAATAACAACAGACTTTCACAAAAATTTCCATTATGTGGTTGTGAATGAGAAGTTAGGGTTTTATTTAGTATATCCGAGTGTACTTTAGCACGATGAAGAATTGTGTTTTATTAATTTTGCTACATTGTAATCTCTAAGAAAATGATGAGGGATAGATCTTTGTAAAGATTCTCTAGACTGAAGAGAAATCTGGGCTGATTCAGTGTAAAATATGTTTGGACATGAATAACTCAATTAATTGCTTTAATTCCATTTTTGTATAGCTCTAATTATACCTACCAATATGACTCAGATGGCTATTTTGGGAAAATCTTCATGTTTATGTCAGTATGCACTGAGACTCCTAACACAATGATTTCGTTTCTGGGAGATCGGGACAGCCTGTTATACCTGAGAAAGTGCTGTGGAAGGCACAGCTGCTCATTACATCCCGTGTGATTACCAGTGCTTCCTGAAAATCTACTTCTCCAGTTCATCTTTTCAGTTTTTTACTCATTTTTTATTCTCATCAGGTCATTAGATTTTTCTTCACATATGTGCCTATTTAATGACCATTTACTGAGGGCAGTGCATGACCACATGCTGGGCACACCTTAGTCAGTAAGTCTGGCAGTTCCTGGTCCCTGAGGCTTGTGGCCCTTGTGACACAGCTGAGTAATGCTGTGATATGAGCATTAGCCTTGCAAGGGAAATCTTTTCCCTGCTGGGACAATTGAGCCAGGACTAGGCACTAAGTGGATGGTGACTGTCTCTAGAAGGCAAACAGCAGAGGCTCAGAGAAGCCTTGGAAAGGTCTGAGAGACTAGATCACTGTTCTCCAACACCTTGATCACGGGATGCTTAGATCCCAATGATAAGTCAGTGCACATGTGTGACTAAAGATGCTGTGCTTTGTGGTACCTTCCAGCACTGCAAGCCATGTGAAAAGGCAAGTTTCTCCCACCACCTAGAAACCAGTGGTCTAGCAATCTGTTCTTCATCACTGACTTGCATTACTTTTCTAAAGAAAGCCTTTTCCAAAACACTTAAGTCCAGTTTCCCCTTCCGTGAATGTCCACAGCCCTCTCTGTGACCATCTTTAGCACAGCTTGAGAATCAAGTTCTAGATGACCTGGGTCAGATGCACAAGCAAGAAGCTGAGTCTAGATCTGACCTTCCCTAACGTTCTCACATTAAGAACCAAACTTTCAACACCTGAAAATTTGGAAGACAGCCTAAATTCAAATTATGGAAAGAAGTTACATCAATTACAAAATTGATGACAATCTAGACTCTCTGAAGTCTGATTAAGTCCCATAGGTCACAGGGTTGATAGGATTGTGGTGACTGGGTATGCATATATGCAGGAATCTCTAGAGGTTGTTGAGGTATATCACCTGATTCACGAACAGACTAGAATATCTCATGTCTTACAGGATATTGGACAGTGGGTACACATGTCATGTGAGTGTGGCTGTGTATAAATATCTAGCTCTTTAGCACTTGGAGATTTTCTAAGACATTTATGAAGCAAAGACCTACTGGGCCGACACTCCAGGAAGTAGTGTGGGTGCTTGTACTTTAAGATAGGGCCAAAGGCTTGCTAACTTACAGCTGTCATTTCTAAGTCTCACATGGACCTCTGTCCCTATCAGAAACATTTTGGTGTATCATCTCTGATTTCCCTGGTGATATTTTCCCTCCCCTATAACTGGTGAAGTAGGAAACAGATCACTGAAAGTAGAATTATGTTCACACTCTGTGCTACACTGGTAATGGCTTATTCATACTGTATGTGTTAGACTGGTAACAGCTTCAAGACTCCATGAAAAGAAAACTAAAGTAGCCATGGAGAAAATAGATCTTAGCTACCTGGTACAATGTAGAGTAGAGCATCAGGGTATCTTAGGGATTTAGCTCAAGAAGTAGAGTCAAACTGGAGGCTTTCATTGTTAAACACCCTTTTATTTCTTGCTGGGAAAAATAACCCAAGGTTGAGACAGATACAGTCCACTTACTGGTTGTGGATGGAACTATCTTTCTTGGGTAATTTCCTTACTAATAACAGGAGCAAGGATCAGATTTCAACTTAGAATTTTCAAATGACAAGAGAAGGCCTATAGAGAGCTAAAAAGTTACAAGAGACAATTTGATCAACCCTACATTTTCCTCAATAGAAACTTGGCTTAGTTGAAGAACTTCTTACAATAGATGTTAATTCAGGGTTTCCTGAGTATTTTCTCCACGTATGTTTCATTAAATGTACTCATTATTCTATGTCATGTGAAGGAAAAGACTATCTCTTCTGGTCTTTGACAAACCTCAACACAGTTGCCAGCACCCAGTGCCCTGCAGATTTTGCTAGCAGTGGGTCTGTGACCCTTAGCAGGGGCTCCATGAAGAACAGGAAAGTCCTGTCCTTTCATTGTGAAACTCAGTTATCATTCCTCCTCCAAGTGTTCATCTGTGCAATGGAATTTCTACAGTACTCATGTCTATGAAACATATTGGCGCTTGGAACACACTCCCTTATTTGTTCACATAAAAAGTTGTGCTCTCTCCTCTCCTGTCATGTTGCACCCCAAAACACATTTTTTTTATCTACTCTCTGCCATCTGTTCTCATCTCTCATGAGATGGAATGAACCCACTGTCTGTGATTGAATTCCAACTTTCTTTATGCCCTCTCAGGAGGAGTAGTCCTTACTCTGACCTGGACATTAGCCTACTGTACTGGATTATTCTTCATGTTAAATCTTTGAAACTCTTTGGGATTTACCTGTGGAGTGAGATTTTTTTTTTTTTACCTAGCTTCCATTTGGCTACATGGGGACTCACTCCTGTTAGTCATTCTTCATTAAAAAATACTGAGTGAGTCCTCTACTCTGCTCCTAATTATATTTCCCAGAAAACCCTAGAAGTAAGGTCTAGGCTCTCATCAACTTCAATCATTACTCTCAATAGCCCACTGTTCTATAGCAATATGGCTCCAAACAGTCACAGACTCTATTGATGGGAATAATGATATAGAAGAGAAGAATTCAAATGTGTTATCAACTGAATGAAGCGTTGAATCGATCTTTAACCCAACAGTTCAGATAAACAGTACTGGCCCTTTACACAGAAATGACAAATGCAAAGTGAGCAAAGACAGTTGAGACACTTGTGGACCTGAGGATCTCACATTGCTTAGTCCCTCACAGTGTGGATAGGAAGGGAATACTCCTTGTCACCTGGTCTTCTCAGCAAAGCCATATCCATCAGTGTTGTTAAGCAGCTCTTCCACTTAAACTGAAAAAGCTCTAGGTCTTTAGAACTAACACCACAAAGAAGGGGAGAGAACATAAGAGAGGTGCTGATGGGTAAGTGCTGGGTTTTGCACTTGTAGATTCATCTTGTGATGTGGGAACCTGGGGAGGCTAGTCACAGGCAAGATTTACCCTAGGTGTTGCTGGGTCTTGGTGTACTGTCATCTCTGCTGGATGGAAGAGCAACTCCCAATTTCACAGTGATTTTAATATTAGTCTTCTCTATGGCACTTTTCATTGACTAATAGTACTACATATTTTTAAAGCAAGCAAGCAAGCAAGCAAGCAAGAAAACAAAACCAAACCAAACAAACAAAAAGACCCCATGCATTAAACTTCTTTTCAGTTTTAAAGAACTGTAAGCCCAAGCTAGGGAATTTGCTTGTTGGTACATGCTTCGTATGCAGGCTTGGCAACCCCATTTCAAGTCTCTAAGTCTCAAGAAAAATACCAGGCACAGTCACATGTACCCAGAATCCTGATAACTGGGAGTTTAG
Source organism: Mastomys coucha (assembly GCF_008632895.1). NCBI lineage: Eukaryota > Metazoa > Chordata > Mammalia > Rodentia > Muridae > Mastomys > Mastomys coucha. The sequence continues at coordinate 160,236,486 of NW_022196905.1, read as the reverse complement.
GCAGAGACAGGAGGAGATCTTGGATTTTTTTTTCTTTTTTTCTTTCCTTTTTTAGCCCTGGCTGTCCTGGAACTCACTCTATAGACCAGGCTGGCCTTGAACTCAGAAATCCGCCTCTCTGTGCCTCCAAGTCCTGGGATTAAAGGTGTTTGCCACCACTGCCCAGCGAGATCTTGGATTTCTGGCCAGCCACCATAGCTGAAATGGAATTGTGTGTTCCAGGTTCAGTCACAAACCCTGTCTCAAGGGAGAAGACAGAAAGTGGTGAAACAGGATACCAGGTGGCCTCCTCAGGACTCCATATGCATGGGAATGAACATACTCATGAGAATGTATACACAACATACATATAATCTATCAGACATCCAATTGCAGATGTGGTTAATGTAGTAATGGAGAGTCCACTGGCTATGATGTGATAAGTCGTACAACTGATACTTATATACCATGAGTTGAGATGGACATTTCTTTGTACTGGTTTTTAGTAAAATAAAGAATAGGAAGCAGATGCTCCTGCAGGAAGGGGAGACAATCATCCCAATATCATGTGAATGTTTGGGGCTACTTCTCTGATTTGCAAATTCTAGATATGGTTATGCTGAAAGAGACTTTAAAGCAGCTTGAGTCATTGTGGCCCACAGCTTCCTTGGCTCCTGTCCAGGATGGTGTTTGTTTGTTTTGCAGAGTCCACATTTTGAGTAAATGCATGTTCTCTGTGGTGTGAAGATATCAGTTATATCTATCTGAGCCCTTCAAATAAAATAATCTTAAGTGGATTCTCCATTGAAAGGTTAATTATTCACCCTTGCCTTTTCATTCATTCCTCTTTGTGCAGATCAAACATCAATGCTGTAAAGTGTCCTTCAAAACTGTGCTGTCCTCAGGGAAACTAGAGCCGATGAAGGCACATTAGTTTTCCAATGATTGGAGCTGTGGGCTTACCTTCCTCAATCTTAATAAATGCTGCCTTTTAGAGAGGCAATGATGCAGTATACTAACTGCTTGCTGTGATCATTGTAGTCTGTGAATTCAATACCTCCACATTCATAGCCACCCACCACCACTATAAACACATACCCCACCTCTTAGAGGTCATGGATACTTGCAGAACAGATTCTGAGAAGGGGAAGATAAGTTATTGAACAAAGTCCCTAGGTTTGCAAGATGTGCTAGTCCATTTGGAAGAATTTCTATAAAATTATACAATACAGAGGACTCAGTGGCTCCAGATATATAGGGCCCTTCCATAGGACCCAGCATCTACATGATGGTTCAAAACCATCTCTAACTCCAGTTCCAGAGGTTCCAGTATCGTTTTTCTCTTCTGTACTTCTTTGGATACTAGGCACCCATGTGGTGCATAGACATATTTACAAGCAAAACACCCATTCATATAAAATTAGTTTTAAAATATCAATTGATATAATTGGATCAGAATACTATTTTTAAACAGAATTCCAATGAATTTCTTTTAAAAATCATTTGAAAGATTACATTCAATAGCCACAGAACTTACTACACCATATTGGGTTCTTCAAACTTATATAAGCCTATACTTCCTAAGACAAAAAAAAAATGGATGATTGATAGATAGATAAATGAGATAGATGACAGAGAAACAGGTAAAAGATGGATGATAGACATATCTATATATAGATGGTAGATAATAGAATCAGATATATAGATAATTCAATCAATAGATAATATCTAACACCTATCTGTCATCTATCTTAAAAGGATAGACAATTACATGATGTTCTCATAGTTGTTGAAATAATAGAGCCAGAACCAGAGGGAAATGCCTCTCACCTCATGATGATCATGCTTATCAATACATTTCTGACAGAATTGTAGATGTCTTTCAAAATTACTGATAGAGTAGGGGCAAGTAGGTTCTCTCGATAGAAATCTTATGCTGTCCAAAATGACAGAATCTGCAAGTGTTTTAGGATGATGCTACTAACCCTGTCATGTGACTGACTCATTGTTGACTTTTTTCCCATGGGACCTATCTTTATTTCTCTGTATAGAGATGTACCATGTAGAAATTGGAGACTTTGCAAATCAGGAAGTGCATTATTTAGGGACAAATGACAGCTAGCAGAATCTAAGTGCTCAGAGCTAGGAATGTCTGTATGGGGGGACATCAGCACACTTTGAAACCTTGTGTCTAAAAAGTACAGTAGATCCAGGTGTGTGAAGAATTAGGCCACTGGCTGCATGGTGACCTAAATAAGACACAGACATTATGAAATAACACCCATGGACTCATATTAGATTCCATGGTAACTTAGCTTAGATCATGAAGTCTGCAAGATAGTCAAGATTAACATGTAGAACTAATTAGCCATCTAAAGTACAATCTACATAGAATGTGATGCATATAAATATGGATAATTAACCATATTCAATTATATGAACCAAAATTCTTTTGAAATAAAATTAAATGCATTTAAATCTTATGTTGCCAAATTTAGAAAATTCTCTCCATATTTAATTCATCATTGTGCAGTTCATGTACATTGAAAAGACCATGTTGAACTTAAATGACAAGGTGGATGTTTTCATGCCAGCAGGAGGCAGTTCAGCTATCTCAGTGGCATCTTGGATTTCTATGGATTACTAATCACATTTGTATATGGTGAGCTGTCCCAAAATGTTCCATTTAGGATTAGGGCAATCAAGGGCACAGGAAGAAGGCATAGTACCAGGAGAGATTTGCTTGAAAATGGAGTGTGTACCTCCTGTTCTCCAGTAGAATAATCTCCACATTGCAGCAACCAGAAGTTTCTACATGGTCAACTTAGACTCTTAGACCAGAAAAGCATTCTTTTCCCTTTCCATATCTGGTAAAACACCAAAGCCATGAGTTGCCAAGAAAGTAAAAAATCAATCCTTGGTCAGTCATGAGGACAGAAAAAAATCCCCTTATCCAACAGAAAAATAAGAGAGCAAAGATGTTATATACAGAGTTTGGGAACAGTAGATGCTATTCTTATTGTCTTAATGAGAGATTGTTAGCTAGAAAACTATGATTGAATATCTATAATGAAGAATTTACTTTCTTCCAGTCACTAATATAAGTGTAATATAAAAATCTGAACTAATAGTGTCTGTTACTAGAGATGCACTCATTTGTCCACCATGATATCCATGCCCTCTGAGCGTTTCTGAAAAGCATTGACATTGAAAGGGAACCAGAGAGGTGTCATATCAATCCCATCTAAGTACATCAGGGATATATCTATATCTCTATCTATCTATCTATCTATCTATCTATCTATCTATCTATCTATCTATCTATGTATCTATCTATCTATCTATCTAGATAGATCATACAAATCATATATATATATACATATATATCATATAAAATAATGTTTTTGAGTACATCTCTTTAGTTTTAACACATTGCTAAAAAAGAACACCATAAATGTAAGACAATAAAAATAGTGATTAAAAATTAAAATCACAAATATTTATATAAATTTTAATGTTTACATTCCTTACCCAAGGTAAATGTTGTTACAGCAGGATGTATTCACATAAATGTATTGAGCATAATATACCCTTTGAGCTCTCCTACTGTTGTCTTGGGCTTGCTTTGGTTTGGTTCATGTATATGCTTTGGTTTGAGTATATGAACATATTTCTAAACATGACGGGGGCTGTTCACTCCAGAATTATTTGAGTGTGAGACCCAGGGTAGACAGAATAACAATTTACCTTTGACCCCTAGCTTCCAGGCTCAGGAATGATATATTTGCCCCCTGGATCCTGCCCACAGTGTGGGGAAGTTGATGGTACTGCTTTGGAAATCAGATTTCTATGTGGTATTAAGTAGAAATCTAAGTGTCCCAGTGAGAAGTGTGTTGAAAGCCTGGAACATATGGCCCTAGAGTGGAAAGGAAGCCTTCTGACGGACCTCTGCCCATAGCTTACTGGTCAAGGCTACAAAAGCAGAGACACGAGTGTCTAAGTTAATAGTGAGCAGTGGTCAAAGAGAACTGTCTGTGACCTTTAATCTATATTTTGTAGAAAATTTGTAGTTCACAGAACCTGTGTAGTCTATTCTCTTCTTTCATTGTAGTGAACAGTATTGTATGAAAGGTTTTTCAACTGCTACCAAAACACAATACCTGACATGTTGCCACTGTAGATTATCACTATTGGTATTATTTTTGCGGCTATTTGCTAAAGAGCCAAATAAAATTGTTCCAGAATATCTATCTATTCCTCCTGGCTGTAGATTTTAATATCACTCAATGTCTGTTTTCTTTTGTGGTATAATTTATCTTTACTTATCTCTCCCCTGGGGCATTCTGTGTATTTGTTGTTCAAAGCTTGTTTGGATATTAACGACCACTTGAATTCTTCCTGGTAATTTACCTCAAGTGTATAAAGAGCTTTCTTTGGCAAGTTGCTTGCTTCAATATATGTCTCAAATGATGGACCAGGCCTTTCCCCCTGTGCCCACCATATGTAGGGATATGTTGTATGCATAGATCCCAATGGTTAACAAATCACTTTAACATGTATCCTCAGTACTTCATGCCCTTCTTCTGTCTGACAAAGGAGACACTTTTACTGTTGTTGTTGTTGTTGTTTATGATGTGATGATGATGATGATGATGATGATGATGATGTGATGATGATGATGATGGTAATGATGATGATGATTATAATGAAGAAGAAGATGATGATGTTTTGCTGTTTTGTTTTATCAAGGGAACTATGAGGTCAAAGGTGCTGAGGTGATTCGAATAACCCACTAGGAAGCATGTCATGTCCCATCCTAGACTCTGGTGCACAGACTCAGGAACTTCTCCCCACAAGTGCAGCTGGCTGCCCCTCTCTGTAGCCACAAGTTGGTGTTTATACAGTACTTGGGTTCTAACGTCTCTCTTTAACAAACAATTATTTATAATTATAGAGAATGGATGTAAAGACTATGTGACATAGGCATATTGTGGACTTAAATTCTACTTCCAAGTCTGGAATCCATGTATCTTAAGCAGACATGCTGGCTAATCTTGGTTGTCAACCTGACCACTTCAGGAATCAACTAAATCCCAACTGGCCAGACACACAGATGAGGAATTTTCTTGGCTAAACCATCTGAGGTGGGAAGACCCAGTCTCTATCTTTACCACAAGTTTTTGTTGCAGCCCACACAAAAGGATATGGAAGAAGAAACTTTTGTTTTGGGGCCATCTTACTCTTGGTCTCATGGACAACTTCATTTATCTTGCTACTGAGGCATTACTATGCTGGTTTAGAACCTACTTCTCTGGGATTTCAACATAGACTGAAGAACAGATGAGACATTCAGAATCATGGCTTGAATAATGTGATTCATGGTCTTTCTAACCAGAGACAGACATTGTTGGATTAGTCAGACCACAACCCATAAACCACTCTAATAAATTCCACTTCATAAGTATGCATACACACATGTTATATCAGGTCTGTTCATAAATTAATCCTGAATAACATAGGAGGAGTCAGTGGCTTAATCATCTAGGTTAGCAGAGTACTGTGTGGTGTGACACAGAGTTCAGTCTGCTCAGTGAAGTACTTTTGGTACAAGAGGACCCTAAATGACATTTTGTGTGTCTGAAACCCATTTAGCATGTAGATTTCTTACTGAAAAATTATGACTAGGGAATTTCTAATTAAAAGTATTTTTTTCTAGTTGGGTAGAATAAAACACAAATATATCTTTCTGGCTGGGTAGAATAGCACGCAATTAGATTTTCTATTTAAGTATAGAGGCAGGCATGCTTCTTTGATTCTACCAATAGGAATGTAGAAGCAGGAGTTCAAAGTTACTCTGGCATATAGTGATCCATGCCATCTTGAGCTGTTTGATATATGTCTCAAAAACTGCAAAAAAAAAAGATAAATAATTTATCTTACCAAACAAAGCTTTAAAGCATTTTCAATATTTTCTCTGGGAAAATGCACCTTTTCCTCTAATGTTCTTATAAGTTTTTATTTTTTTGTCTTTTAGAAGAGTGCAATTATTACCAATTATATATATTATATATAATATGTCAATATTTATTACATATTTATAACACATATTATATGTGTTAATACATCTAATAAAATATACATTATGTGTTCCTTAAATTTCTGCTAATCTGCTCTTCAAACTGCAAAATTTGATCTACTTCTGTCTACAGAGCATTAAGTTTTTGCTTGCTCTGTTTCATATATGCAAACATACACCATAACAATAAAATTAAAGTCCAATTAAAGTGTTGTGGTTATTTTCCTAAAGTCATAAATGCAATTGTTAATAGTCTCCAAAATGCTTCACTGTTGCAGCTTACAAATGTCATCTTCTCATCTTTTCTTACCCTGTGAATTAGTTTTGGAGGTACTCACCTGTATAATATACAAAGGCAAGGAAAACAGAGAAAGATTTTAGATTGACATCTCAGTTTTTACCGTCTGACATCACTGCCTCTTGACTATCATTAGACACACATGTAGGCGCTTTCTCATCGAGGAAGCTGTGCCTATTTGTCTTCTATATATTAAAGATTCGTTCTTATCCTTAAAGAAACTGAAGCAGACTTGTCATGGAGGATTGAGGAAGGAGAGCCACTGAGAGGAAACCTTGTGGTATTGAAAGTTAATTAATCTTATCACTGCCACTTTTATAGTGTACGTTGTTAGTTGTCATTATAGACAATGAAAAGAGATCTGGGCTCTGAACACTTTGCTCAGAATCCTGCTTCTTATGCCCTTTGCTTCTTCACCACTTCACTTTCATGTCTCCCCAGATTGCTGGGTCATTCCTCATCTAATCTTAGGCCCCATTCCAGAATGAGGCTGGCATTTGCTCGAATGGATGCTCTGATTGACTGTCATGCAATATGTTTATTGAGAATAATGGCATTGGCTATATTTCAGCAACTCTAGATATTTACATTCATACTTACAATATCATTTCATATTAGCAGAATACTATTTCTATTCTGTAAGCTTCCTGCATTTGCTCGGTGGTATGATACTACCAACACTACATGAAATGACTTATTTGTGGGCAATTAATGCAATTAAACCAAAACTCTGGAAATACTATAGTTCTCATACCTTGTGTTATTAATGAGTATCAGTGTAGGAAAATGGTCTTTTAAGAAGCCAGGGAAGCACTGCATTTACTTCCAAACACAAAACATGGCAGAAAGGGGGATAGCCCTCTTGGAAATAGTGAAAACTCAACTTCACTCTAGGTCTTGCTGAAGGTCATGAGGATTTGAATCATCTAAGATCCCAAGATCATCTTTAGCTTTAACACTGTGAGTTGATTGCCCACAAGAGTCTTAACAACGAAGTACAAAGGCTACAGTCTTTGTTCTCTATAAAAAGATAATAATTGAAAGCTTGGCATTGCAATGCTGTCTTCCTGCAATGACACTCAACGTTTCTTTTGGTAGAGCTGAACTGTACATGTTAGAGTCACACCAGTTATTCTAATTGTGTTGGGATTCAGATAAAGGGACTTTCTAACCAATCCCTGCTTGGCATTGCACCTAGTCTTCAAGTGCTTTTCTTTATGAAGTCTTGCTAAATTTCCAAATAGTCCACAATTCCTAATGTTTATAGCTATTCAAGGGTGTCCCATGCTTTCTATTTTATGCCTGCATTGCCCTGGACAATCTCACCAAGTGCTTTGCATCAAACCTTTTTCAACATGAGCCCATTCTTTTGCAAGGTTACTTTTGATTATTGCTTTCATAGGCATAAGGATCATGTGACTTATGCAGAGATTTATATTTTAACTTTTCCCGTTCATTATTTTGTTCTAGTCTCATACACTAGAAACTGTGTCCCATGAGTGTATTGATTTTTCTATAATCCCAGGGTCTAGGTCAGAACTCCTTCATTACTGTTTTCTGCAAATATTTCTGAATGAATCTCTTTGTCTAATGCTCCATCAGCATCATCTTACCATTTAGATAGTTCATTGGCAATAAAACCCCCACTGGAATGTAAACTTATTGGTACAAGCCAACTACATTGGTTCTTCTGTTCATACTGAGACATGGGCCTTCCACAAACCAGGTCTCCAAGGAGAATCTGCTTAATGAGTGAGATAATGTAAAATAGAAATAAAATTCACTTACCTTTTGTATGTGGAAATGCATTCATCCTCTGAATTATGAATGGTGAAAAACACTTCACAGCAGAAAAAGATAAATTATCTCCTTAGGAAAACACATCAATTATTTAAAATATTTAAATATTTTACCTTTGGCTGTGAATCTCAATGCCATGCTTTTCCATATCTTGTCATAACCCTCATTTTTTAATCATTTCCATATTTAGAGATAGTTTATGTGGCACTCAGACAATTGAGCTATGTGGAATCTGAGCTTCCTATTGTTTATAGTTCCCAATAGATGCAAAAATTCTGGCATATTTAAGACTTTCAGAACAATTCCTGTCCTATCCTTCCAGTCATTATTTCCTAGTGCATACACCAGTTATTTACATAATATTTGCATGTAGGTATTACCAGTAATCTAGAGATGGTTTAAAGTCTACAGAAAGACTCATTCAGATTATATGCAAATATTGTGCCACTTAATGAAAGGGAAATATGCATGTGTAGTTTTAGAATTGTTGATGTTCAGAGACCACTCACGACAATGATTCTGTGAAATAGCTGTCATACACATACACACACACACACACACACACACACATACACACACACAAACACACACACATACACACACAGACACACAGACAAAAGTGGAATTCTTCTGGGTCTCAAGTTCTTGATCCTCAAGAGGTAGATATAGGTGCACTGAGTTGGGGTCTTGGATGCCAGGGAGAGGAAAAGCCAGAGTTGGGAAGAGTCAATGGATTGAACCCAGGATTGGTTATTGCTGCCTCCATCACCGTGTGCCACTGAGCTTCAGCTTAACTGCTTTTCCTTGTATAAAAGAAAATTCCATGTTGTTGATAAGGAACTAATTTCCCATTTTAAGATTTAGGTGAAAAGCTGTCTACGGTCAGCATGGAGCAATGTTTGATTCTTCTGTGGGATATAGTCGTGAGAGAGGCAGCTATAGAACAGCTAGGTTATAGACTATAGGCTTTAGGTTATTGCTGTTCCAAAAATAGGGGTCCTGGGCTGTGGCCTGGCCTGGCTGAAGCTCTATCTCTCCCTGGTGGCAGGGGGCCTGCTGCTGAGGCCCAGGTCTCTCTCTCTCCCGGGGGCTGACCTGTTTGCTGCACGGTGCCTTAATGAAAAGGGAGACAATGTATGAATGAGTTATTTTATTGTAGGAAGGAGAAATATGCTGGTTGAGTAGAGAGAAAGAAATGAGAGGAAGGAGAGAGAGAGAGCAAAGGAGAGGGAGAAAGGCAGAGAAGAGACGAAAGAGCAGAGAGGAGAGAGAGAGCAAGAGAGCAAGAAGAAGTAAGGGAGAAGGGTAAGAGTAAGTAAGAGAGGAGTAGGAGGAGAAGAGAGTGAGGAGGGGGAAAACCACCCCTTTTATTGTATGGGGCGTGGCAAGCCTGGCTTGTGGTCAGATGACTGTGTGTAAGGTCCAGCTAGAATGCTGGGAGTTTGAGGCAGTGTCTGCCTGATAGAGCACACATCTCCTGCAGGGGCAGATGTGAGGGGTCTGGGCTGAAATCTGAGCTATTGGTCTTAGGCACAAATCACCGAACACCTACCATCCCTTGTGAACAAATTACTTTGCTCAGTGGGTCTCCGGGGTTCCGAGGTGGCTGCTCTACTGGACTCCAGCTGTCAGAACTGCCCACTGCCCCACAGGTTGTAGCTTATAGGATATAGGCTATAAGTTATAGCATATAGGATATAATTTATAGGTTATAGGTTATCGAAAGGGTTAGCCAAAACAGAAGCTGATGAGGAAGAAGTGAGGAAGACAGAGGATTCTGTTAAAGCCCTCCATAAGATACCAAGGCTGGAAGAGTTGCATGGAAAGCCTGCTGGTCAGAAAATGCACACTGGAATGGCAGTAGAGGCTGATGATTTGATGCACAGTATGTTGACTAGAGTCGTTGGCAATGTACACTTGGATCCTCCTGAGAAAGTTGATAGCACATTTTTCTCAGCACAAAAAAATGGTAAAGAGATGTGGTGACTAATGTATATGGTATATGCTAATTAGCTAAATTTAGACTTGTATATATATTCAAGTTTGTTTTCAATACCTGTCATGTATGATAAATGAATGGGGTTTATCTGTCAGTTTATGACTACAATAATAAAACAAACAAACCCAAAACCTGACAACATTGTATTTGTTAAAAGTGAATTAAAGTTTCAAAATACTATGGAATAAATATCCCTAACACTTGATTCGTGAGAAGGGACAGAGGAGTCATGAGGCTGTCTCAGCTGTTGATGGTACAGACATCCATAGATACAGCTGAGGGGGGAGAAAGAGGAATCTGTGACTATTTCTAGAAAATGACTAATTGCCTGACTGTAGAAAATTGAGCACAACCTTTTAGTTCTTTCTTTTTATCCATGTTAAGGAGTTTTGGAAAGTCGTGTGATTGTAGTAAGACAAAAGCAGCTTTTCTTGGTGTTTTTTAAGTATGTGTTTTACTCTTGAGCTTAGAGCAGTGGCACATCTGTCATCCCAGGGTGCAGGAGGCTGCAGCAGGAAGAGAATGAATAAGAAGTCCTATATGTAAGGAGAGCTTGCTTCTAAAATATGTTGCTTGTTAATCCAAGTCCACCATCTCTTGACAGTTAGTTCATATTCATGGCCTTTAGACCTGGTTTCTGATCTGAGTTCCTTCTCTCACTGTGACTTTGGACGAGTCAGTTTTGTCTTGTCTACTCTTTGCAGTGGAGAAACTAACGGATCTAGGCTTTGCCAGTGTCATTGCTGAGATGACACAGGCAAAGATTCAGATTCTGCTGATTTCACAAGTTCAGCCAGAGTTAGCCATTGGCATTTTTGTCAGGAAGGGGCAAGGCACCTCTGTACTAGAAGTTAATGTACCTGGAGAATTGTTCTGAGAGAGAGCAGTAAGACCATCATTGTTTACCAGCACAGCAAATACCAAGACCTATTCTTCTATACCTTAATGGTGAGCACAGCCAAATGCATCCACTCTGTGGTGTACATTCCTGCTCATAGTTCACACTGGTTACTGATGGCCTTATCCAGGCACAATTAACTGAAGGATGAACAGCACGTAGGTGTTGTCTGTTGTCATCTAGACTGTAGACCCTGACTACTCAAGGTTCTTCTTGTTCTATTGGCCATTTAACAACCACTGGTGAAGCATATGAACCCTGATCCACAGGCAGCATTGATGATATCCAAATGGTACCAGCATTCATACTGACAGAGTGTCCATGGGGTGACATGTCACACAAAGGATATCAATAAAAGTTAACAACAGCTGCATCTCAAGGTCTTTCTTATCCTAATAGGATAATGAACAAAAATGTGACACAAGACTATGTGTTAATTTTTACTTATATTCCTAAAATCAAAGTTATAAACATAAGAAAAATAAAAATCTTAATGTATATGCCTCAAAACGCTCATTTCAAGGTCTGTAATAGAAGACTTGAGTCAGAAGAAATGACTGTATTATAATTTATTGATGAACTAAGAAAAAGTGAGGGGTCTGCCAGTCAAAGCACAATATTACAAAATCAATTAGTGCCTAGAGTTATAGACAGCTGTGAGTATTAATATTATTGCTGAGAATCAAACATGGACCTTGTGGAAGAAAAGCCCACACTCTTAAACACTGATCCATCTTTCAGGCCACTACAAATCCCATTGTAAAGTATACCAGAATTAAAAGTACGTAGAGCTAAATATATACAAAACAGTTTCCATATATTTGTGGAACTCATTTAAATAGTTTGTTCTAGCTTTCATTAATAATGTATAGGCTTTACCACTGCTCAATGTATTTAAATATAATTTGCTAATAGGATATTAATAATACATGTATATAAATATATACACATATATATATGTATGTATATATTACACACACGTGTGTGTGTGCACGCATATACACATACTCATTCACACTTAGTGTGGTATTTATGGCCTTAAGCAAACTCTTTGGCTTTCTTTTTCTCCCTTTCCTTTTGTTTTTTTCAGTTCAGTTTCTTTTTTCCTCTTTATGTTGTTACCATGACCTTGGAGGGTATCACATTTAGGATTGCATCAAAGATTTATCTTGCTCTTTCTGCCTCCAGTGGGAGAAAACAGAGATTGGCTTACTGCTCCTCCAAGTACCTTCTCATTGTCTCTGCACACTGAAAACATTCCTTTCCAGAAACGTCAGACTGAAGGACTATTGCCAATTTATGGCCAGTCTTTGCCTCCCCTGAATTCCAGTTATAAAGAAAGCTAAGTATCTACCTCTCACTTTGAAGAGCTATGTAGTGCCCTCATTCATCTCTTGCCTATCCATGCATATGTGGAACTAATAATTGGATTTTCAGAAAACCAAGATCCTTTTCAAGACATGCCACTTGAGTTTCCTAGGTGTTATCTCTAAGAATTCTGACTTGAAATATTTTGTATTTTAACAATATCTTATTGTTGGCATTTTTCCATGTATGTCAACAGTGTTATAACTTTTATAACTATTAAAATATATTTATAATACTTCATAATACACACAGGTGCATCCTCATGATTTCATTACTGAACTGTTGAAGGTAACATTTAAAAGGAGATTTTGAAACTCTAGGAAGATTTAACTGGACAGGAAGGTCCACCTGAATTTGTACAGCACCATTTTGTGGACTGGAGAAGGTGGGGTCTGTGCTTTTTAAAAAAGGAAGAGGCATTCAGGTTGAGCACAATGTGTTCATCACTCTCTATTGCTAATTACAGATAAAATGTGTGAGCACCTGTTTCATGCTCCTACCACCAACACCAAGCCTTCCCTGCAGTGAGGAGCTATACCTTCATTCCTACATCCAAATAAGCATATTTGACTTTACCAGCCACTTTACCATAACAATAAGAGAGGTAGCTAATAGAAAATTAATAAAGATTCATGTTTCAATGACCTTTCTTTGCAATGGAGGCATTTTGCTTTGAAGTATATAGAAAAGTTTTTCATCAAGAAGAGAGATCAAGGGCAACAAAGATGAACACAAGACCAAAAAATAAAGGAGTTATTACACATCCACCATAGAAGGGAAATCTAGGGACAAAAGCAACCAGCTTGGGCCACATCTTTGCCTTCACTTCTCTTGATGGCCTGATTGCAGTGCCTCCCAGTGGGAGCAGGCCACTCTTCTCAATGGAAGACCTTAGATCTTGGGGCATCTGGGGTATATCCACAAAGCTCCATGAGCTACCTTGCTATCTAGGGGAGGCATTTTCTTCACATGGTGTCATTCAGAAATGGTCTAATGTCTTGAGCAAAAGGGAATGGTTCTGTAGTCCCAATCACATCACATTCTAACAACTACTTTTCAAAGCTTCTCTAAAATTCTCTTTCGTATTGTTTCATGAACTCTTATAGAACTGCATTTGCATGTTCTCAAACAGATGTGCCCAAGGAACCTAAATATGCACTTCTCTATGTTGGGTTGGTGGAAGACCTTGGAATCTGGGAACTTGATGAGCTTGAATTTGACATGTGTGATTGTCAGTTCTAGACTAGATTGGTTGGTCAACTAGATCTTCAGTTCTATATTTATAAATAGACCCCAGAACACTGATATGAAACCTGAGAAATATATATATATACATATATATATACATATATATATAATATTTATATCTTGAGAAATATATTATGTATATACATATATAAAAATGTGTATATATACATATATATATGTATGTATATGGAAGACCTAAAACTTACTAAATGAGATATGACTATATTTCTGATACTTTATATTAATTGTATTTACAATTGACTAGAATATTTACATAAAATTGTTTTTACTAAACTTTCAAGTTTCAGTATTTCTGTTGGTACAAAACCATCTTTTATAATAAGGTTATAAAAAACACAGATGTTTTATCACCTAAAAATTAAAATAAGGTTTGAAGAGTAGGATGTGTAGGGCTATGCCACTAAAAAAAAAAATGCCCAAGAAAAAATACAGCTAAACAATTTTGTTCTGAAAGTTTTTTTTTTTTTTAAATACGCTACTTTGGTACTATTGACTACTGCAAATTCCAATTGTTCAAAAGTGGGCCAGCAAACAGGAAGTATATTCAACTTCCTTGGCCATGAGGAAAAGGCCAATTAAAATAGCATTGATCTCATTCAGAATGGTGGAAATGGCTATCATAAGTAAAAAATAGCAAAAACAAATTCTGATGAGAATACAGAGGGAAAATAAAGAGCTCTTGTATAATGCTGATAGGAAAGATTATAGATTATTCCAGTCTCTGTGGAAGTCAGTATGGAGGTGCCTCAAATTATTAAAAATAAGACTATTGTATGATCCAAGCACACTGCCCCTGGATGTTTACCTAAAGGATAATAAGTAGAAATGCCATAGAGATACCTGGATGTCTGTGTTTACTGCAGCATGATTTAGTCATTGCCAGATGAGTGAATGGAAAAAACAAAAACAAACAGCAACAATAACAAAAACAACAAAACTAGGATGCCTGTACACAGTGGAATCTCATTAGGCTCCCCAAACCCAAAATTATCATTTGCTGGAAAAATGGATGTAGCTAGAGACCATCCTGTTCAAATAAGACAGAATAGAAAAATTTCTCATTTCTAGATTCTATGTTTTACAAACTGTATAAAAATGTGTGCATGCAAATATGTATGTGCGTGTGTGCATGTGTGTGTCTGTGTGTGAATGTGCATGAAAGTAGAAATGAGACTGAAATGGAGATGGCGATGGGAAAGAAAGGGACAGTCATGGGAACTCAAAATACATGCCATGCTTACTAAAAATATGCTTATGAAGCCATCATTATGTACAATGACTTTACTGAAAAAAGTGATAATAAAAAGAAAACTCCCACCAGATAGCACCTGAGCATATGCCCTAAAATCTAGTTACTTTCCTGAGATGAAAATTCCTTCTGCAAACCTCATTGTACTGGTTTCTCAAGCCCAAATATTTCCAGAAGTGTTTGGGAATGCAAGAGAGGCTAAGCATTTATAGAACCAGTGTTTTTGAAGTTTTGGCCTTTGAAATTTTCTTGTCAAGTTCTTTCTCTTTGTCTAATTCTGTCCTTGTTTTAAATATCACTAAAGTGGACAAATGGTATCAATGGTTTGTCATAAGTATGGTGCCTTTGCAGGTTTTCTAAATATTTTAAATTACATATGACAATTGGCTGATATAACCAACCACTCTCTAAGTCATTTCATGTAAATTAATTATTACTACTACATACCATTAGTGAGGATTTATAAATGTTAATTTATCATATTAATGAACCTACTTGCTTAAAACTCTTTAAGAGTCAGGAAAAAATAATCCGCATAAACAAAAATATCCCTTATAAGATAGATCTATGATCTAACTGAAGCTGGTAAGCTTTAGTTTTTTTGTTTGTTTGTTTGTTTGTTTGTTTTTGACAGATGTCTAGAGACTTAAGTATGTATTTTTAGCTTGTTTGTTTGTTGTTTTATTTTTTTTTGTGTGTATGAAGCTCTCTTGTGGTTTCATTATCTGATCAAATGCCTATCCCTCACACACTCAAGCAAAAATTTACCCAACAAAAAAAATAAATAAATAATGTCATCTGTATGGCTTTCCAAATACTGTGTGGCCAAACTCTCTGCCTGCAAGCTCTGTACCTTGCTTTCCTTCAAATCACAAATTTTCTTCATCACTTGTATGAAATAACTATCCCAACATAAATATAAATTCAGCTTATGCAAAAGGTTTGATTTTACAGTACTCAATAGTTTTGAAAATGACAGCTGTTTTTCTATGAAATGTACGAACTAAGGAGTCCTTTGTCTCCTCAAAGTTGAGCCCTTAAAAATCACTGGCCTCTGTAACTTTGTCTGTGTTTAATTGACTGGAGTGGGCTTACAAATTTAGTCACCTACAGAGTGAGGAAGCCTATGCCATTCAGATAGAACTACATAGAGGCTGCAATTTTAGAAAGAACATCACGTGGAAAGCCAGCACCATGGAGGAAACATTGCGTAGTAGCTTTGTTTTTCCTTCTCAAGAGGAAGCCTTTGCATTTGTAAAGAGAAAAACACTGGATTTTATGAGAAAAAAAGGACATGGCCAATATAGAATCTATGGGGTAAAGAAACTTGGTATCTATAGCCTGTCATCATCAACTGTGCTAGAGTGGTTGTGTTTTGAACCTGGAAACATATCTGTGGATACAGGGCTGCCTGCATCTCCTGTGTCTATTTTAATATTATTTTTACATGTTGGGAAAGTTGTGTGTGCTCATTATCTTCCTTATGTCCTTTTCTTGGCTTCTCATCCATATTTACCCCTTTCATTGCTCATCTATTTCTTACTTGGTACTAGCATATATTCTCAAGTTATTATTACTTCAAAGCTCTGTTTCTCATTAGAATTCTAGTCCTAGAGTTTGGAGCCACCACAGAGAGAATATAGAACACCCACTTCCATGCACACTGTATTAATTGAAGAAGAACAACCTAGAAACCTTTGAAGCTGGATTTTCACTACACAAAATGAAATAGAAAAATTCAGTTGTCATTTGGATCATAATGTTTTGTATAGTGGTTCCAAAGATCTCCTGTTTTGACATTATGGCATATACTTTTACTGAACTTGTTGGATAATGATGAAATTGCATTGCTTTTAGCTATGTGGAAGGAGAAGTTGAGTAATCTAGTAGAAGTTAGGATTTTTCTACTGGAATTCTGAAGATTTCACAGTGCAGGAGTCTTGGTCACAGAAGAGAATTTCTGCATCAATTTCAAATGACTTTTTTTTGATTAATTAAAAGCTATGATTATTTGTTGCCTCAAGAAAAGGTAATGTACAGACCACACATCCTGAGTGAAAGTATGTGTGGGAAGATAGTTAAAGTACTCATTTTTACCAATTATCCATTACTCTCTAATTGAAATTGCTACTTAAATCCAGGCTATATTGTGACCATAATTCTCAGCAACAACAAATTTTATACATTTGGATTCTTGAGATCCTGGTGATTCAACATATGGTGCTAGAGGGACAGTGACCAGCCTCCCTTGATCTTTGCTTCCAGTTCTCCTTTTTTCTATAAGTTAGAGAGGTAGCTTTCATTCATTTTCTTTTAATGTATTTTTTTTTAATTTTAAGATTCAAAAAAATATGTGCATGTGTTGGGGGAAGGAGAAGTATGTTTATATGAGTGAATGCTTCTGCAGAATGAAGGGGTCATTAGGGAATTTATAAAAGGAAATGGAGGGGTAGATATTTAGTGAACTCAGCCTTTGTTGAGACGTGTTTTACATCCATAGCATGTACTTTGGATGGGATGGCATAGGTAAAACTATCTCAGGAAGCTTCCTGGGAGATGATGAAGAGTTTACATGTACAGAATAAGTGGGTGTTACCTAGAAACCAAGAAGATACAGTGTCTGTTCCATATACTGACTAACACCATCAGAACAGCATCTATCTCCGTGTTTTGGTTTCTAAGAGAATTGGAGTGATCCATTCAACTCACTTTGGGAATTTACCTTTTATTGCTATATTAAAGATAATTGGTGTTACTATTGTCTTCCTGTACATTATTTTTTATTTTCAATATAATAGTTATGGCTTGAGTAGATAGAAGATGACACTGTATTTTTGAATTTAGTTTTATGCCCATTATAATTTTATGTAGCTACAAAACAACTTGTGTCATTTGATGGTACAGTAGTAAATTGAAGACTTTACAAATTGTTGGAGATGATGTGTCACTATTCTATTTCTGAGACAAACTGTCTGATAAAGCAACTTCATGGTTTGAGGGGTTGCAGTCAGTCATGGTGAGTAAGGCATAGTGGTGTCTGGTCTCATTGTGCCTGCAACCAGGAGAAAGAATGTGATGAGAATTGGTGTTCAAATGTTCCCCTCAATCTTTCATTAGACGATCTTGGACAGTGAAGTGATTTTTATGCCAGCTTGATACAAGCTAGAGTCATGTGGAAAGAGAGAACTTCAGATAAGAAATACTTCTACCAGACTGGCCTGTATGTAAGTCTGTAGAGTGATTTACTGAAGGATGATTGATGTTGGAGGGCCCAGCTCACTGTCAGAATTCCACCCACCCCTGGGCAAGTGGTTCTAGGTACTATAAGAAAGTGGATTAAGAAATCCATGAGGTGCAACCCAGTAAGAAGCACCCCTTCATTATCTCTGCTTCAGTACCTGCCTTGAGTTCCTGACCTAACTTCCCTAAGTGATATGCTATGTTGTAGAACTATAAATATTTTCTTTCTCCAAGTTGCTTAGAGTAATGTTGTTTTATCACAGCAATAATTACCCTAATAAAGACAGGGTACATGGAATGGTACCACCCATATTCCATGAGGATCTTCCTTTCTCAGTTAGGCCCTTCTAGAAATACCACCACAGCCAATTATCTGGGTGATTTTAAATCAGTCAAGGGGACAGCAAAGATTAGCTAATTCAGGGAATGAATATTTAACATTAGTGTGTTTCATAGTATCCCTATCCCTCTATTTTACTGACATGACAGAACTTAGCCTTGAGTAGTGTAAGTAGACATGTAGACCCATCAGGCAAGCAGTAACACACCCATATGAAAGATGCTATGGGAGACTTATCTTGTAAACTACTACAAGAGTGTAACATAGCTACAAAGTTCTGGAGAGGGTTGTAGTATGGCCAATTTGGTGTCCCAACACATTGACTTAAACCTCAGGTTGATTCAACTGTGTTCAGACAGCTGTACATATGTCCTTTAATTTTAAGGACACAGTACATGGTATCTGTTAGCATTTGAGATTCTTTTGTGATAGCCATGGCTTGTCCTCTTCACATTCTTTCCTCTCCATTCGAACACTACCCAGATAAAGCATAATGAAAAGCCAGAAAAGTGGACTAAATTAAGACAATAATAATAAAGTTAGGCATGTATCCCTATTTGAACTCCTTGCCACTGAAAAAACTAGATAATATGATAGAAAATTATGAATTAGACTTGGTGTTTTATTTCCATATGGTCTTCATAGCTGATATCTAGATAGAGAGAGGCTGGACCACTTAGAATGCCATAAGAAAGTTGATGGCTTAAGAGTAGCTCAGAAGTTCCAAGACTGCCCTTTTTCATTCAGGAGCAGGACAGATATCCTCAAAATACATTCCTAGGGAACAAATGTGGTCAGTAGAGATGCCCTGATCCAAGCTCACTCTATTGACCGTTTTCATGATTTTGGGCAGCTCTTTGCCTTTGTTTCATTCAGACAGTACCTTGAAGAAACAAAACCATTGAAAGCTGCATTAAACCCCATTCATATTAACTTAGCAGCCAACAATCTGCCATGCAAAGTGAGCCTGAGCATTTACCCACTGCTGAATAGATCCCACAGTGAGCATTTACTCCCACTGCTGAATAGATCCCACAGTATCAGGACCTTGCAGCTTGTATGGTCCACAATCTGAACTGCAGATTCCAGAGACGGCCATCTCCTTTGCTTGTAGATTTTAAT
The DNA here is from genome assembly GCF_008632895.1 of Mastomys coucha. NCBI lineage: Eukaryota > Metazoa > Chordata > Mammalia > Rodentia > Muridae > Mastomys > Mastomys coucha. The sequence continues at coordinate 160,216,848 of NW_022196905.1, read as the reverse complement.
ATTTAGGATAAAGAAATATAGTAAAAAATGCCCATACCTATCCAGAAGACAACAGTACCGGAAGCCAAAGATGGATGCTAGGAAACATTTCCTGCCAAACAGGTGCTGGAAAAGAAGACTTGTGTGTGGCTTGTGAGGTTTGCCTGCCTGGGACAAGGCAAATTGCCTGCCAGGATTTTTGGTTTGATTCTTTCCATACTCCTATGAGATGGAAGCAGTTGTATGCTATTTCACACAACAGAGCTAGATGTAGAGTCACCAAGTGAGGTGCTCACAGGTAAAGTCAGCACTGGCACCCCAAGGACCTGCATCCAGAAACATTTGTTCTGGGGTTGATATTCTCACTCAACACCACCACCACACAGCCTTTGAGAAGAACCTTTCCATCTTCTGTCTTTTTTTTTTTTTTTAAGTCTACTTATTCCTGGTGAATAATGTTTTTTTTTCTTTTTCTTTTTATTAGATATTTTCTTCATTTACATGTCATATGGTTTCTCCTTTCCCAGTTTCCCCTCCAAAAAAAAAAGAACCCAAAAAACAACAAGAACAAACCCATGTTCCCTCCCTCCTCCCCCTGGTCCCCACCCCACCCTCTCCCAATTACTGGCCCTACACTGGAAAACAGAATCTTCACAGGGCCAAGGGGTCTCCTCAAATTGATGACTGACTTGGCCATCCTCTACTATACACATGCTGCCAGAGTCCCACCATGTGTATTCCTTGGTTGGTGGTTTAGTCCCTGGGAACTCTGAGGGTACTAGTTAGTTCATATTGTTGTTCGTCCTAAGGGGCTGCAAATCCTTCAGCTCCTTTGGTCCTTTCTCCAACTCCTTCATTGGGGACCCTGAACTCAGTTCAATGGATGGCTGTGAGCCTCTACTTCTGTATTAGGGTACTGTCAGAGCCTCTCAAACAGCTATAACAGGCTGGAGTGCCCTTCCTTCAGTCTCTGCTCCATAGTTAGTCTCTGCAACTCCTTCTGTGGGTGTTTGTTTCCCTCTTTTAAGAAGGAATGAAATGTCCACCTTTTGGTCTTCCTTCTTCTTGAGTTCCTTGTGGTT
>NW_022196905.1:160193860-160215387 GCF_008632895.1 Mastomys coucha | reverse complement strand
GAGTTTTTTATCTTAGCCATTCTGACTGGTGTGAGGTGGAATCTCAGGGTTGTTTTGATTCGCATTTCACTGATGACTAGGATATTGAACATTTCTTTAGGTGCTTCTCAGCCATTCAGTATTTATCAGTTGAGAATTCTTTTTTTAGCTCTGTACCCCATTTTTAATAGGGTTATTTGGTTATCTGGAGTCTAACATCTTGAGTTCTTTGTATACATTGGATATTAGCCCTCTATCAGATATAGGGTTGGTAAAGATCTTTTCCCAATTTGTTGGTTGCTGTTTTGTCCTATTGACAGTGTCTTTTGCCTTACAGAAGCTTTGCAACTTTATGAGGTCCCATTTGTCAATTCTTGATCTTAGAGCAGAAGTTTTTGGCGTCCTCTTCAGGAAATTTTCCCCAGTTCCTATGTGCTCGAAGCTCTTCCCCACTTTCTTTTCTATTAGTTTCAGTGTATCTGGTTTGATGTGGAGGTCCCTGATTCACATGGACTTGAGTTTTGTAACAGGAGATAGGAATGGATTGATTTGCATTCTTCTACATGCTAACTGTCAGTTGAGCCAGCACCATTTGTTGAAAATGCTGTCTTTTTTTTTCCACTGGATGGTTTTAGCTCGTTTCTCAAAGATCAAGTGATCATAGTTGTGTGGGTTCATTTCTGGATCTTCAATTCTGTTCCATTGATCTACCTGCCTGTCACTGTACCAATACCATGCAGTTTTTATCACAATTGCTCTGTAGTACAGCTTAAGGTCCTTGATGATAATTCCACCAGAGGTTTCTTTATTAATGAGAATAGTTTTGGCTATCCTGGGTTTTTGTTATTCCAGATGAATTTGCAAATTGCTCTTTCAAAGTCTGTGTGAAGAATTGAGTTGGAATTTTGATGCGGATTGCATTGAATCTATAGGTTGCCTTCAGCAAGATGGCCATTTTTACTATATTAATCTTGCCAATCCATGAGCATGGGAGATCTTTCTATCATCTGAGATCTTCAATTTCCTTCTTCAGAGACTTGAAGTTCTTGTCAAACAGATCTTTTACTTGCTTAGTTAGAGTTACACCAATTTATTTTATATTATTTGTAACAATTGTGAAGGGTGTTGTTTCCTAATTTCTTTCTCAGCCTGTTTATCCTTTGTGTAGAGGAAGGCCACTGATTTGCTTGAGTTAATTTTATATCCAGCTACTTTGCTGAAGTTGTTTATCAGGTTTAGGAGCTCTCTGGTGGAATTTTTGGGGTCACTTAAGTATACTATCATATCATCAGCAAATAGTGATAATTTCACTTCTTCTTTTCCAATATGTGTCTCTTTGATCTCTTTGTTGTCTAATTGCTCTGGCTAGGAGTTCAAGTACAATATTGAATAGGTGGAGAGACATTGGGCAGCCTTGTCTAGTCTCTGATTTTAGTGAGATTGCTTCAAGTTTCGGTCCATTTAGTTTGATGTTGGCTACTGGTTTGCTGTATATTGCTTTTACTATGTTTAAGTATGGACCTTGAATTCCTGATCTTTCCAAGACATTCATCATGAAGGGAAGTTGGGTTTTGTTAAGTGCTTTCTCAGCATCTAATGAGATGATCATATGGTTTTTTCTTTGAGTTTGTTTATATAGTGAATACGTTGATGGATTTCTGTATATTGAACCATCTCTGCATCCCTGGGATGAAGCCTCCTTGATTATGGTGGATAATCATTTTGATATGTTCTTTGATTCAGTTTGCAAGAATTTTATTGACTATTTTTGTATCGATATTCATAAGGGAAGTTGGTCTGAAGTTTTCTTTCTTTGTTAGGTCTCTGTGTGGTTTAGGTATAAGAGTAATTGTGGCTTCACAGAATGAATTTGGTAGAATATCTTCTGTTTTAGTATTGTGGAATAGTTTGAGGAGTATTGGTATTATGTCTTCTTTGAAGGATTGATAAAACTCTGCACTAAATCCATCTGGTCCTGGGCTTTTTTTGGTTGGGAGACTATTAATGACTGTTTCTATTTCATGAGCAGATATGGGACTGTTTAGATCATTGATCTGGTCATGACTAATTTTGGTACCTGGTCTCTGTCTAGAAAATTGTCCATTTCATCCAGGTTTTCCAGTTTTGTTGAGTATAGGCTTTTTGTAGTAGGCTCTCATGATTTTTTGGATTTCCTCAGTGTCTCTTGTTATGTCTCCTTTTTCATTTCTGATCTTGTTAATTAGGATACTGTCTCTGTGTCCTCTAATTAGTCTGGCTAATGGTTTATCTATTTTGTTGATTTTCTCAAAGAACCAGCTCCTGGTTTGGTTGATTCTTTGTATAGTTCTTTTTGTTTCTATTTGGTTGATTTCAGCCCTGAGTTTGATTATTTCCTGTCTTTGACTCCTCTTGGGTGAATTTCCTTCTTTTTGTTCTAGAGCTTTCAGATGTGCTGTCAAATTGCTGGTGTATGCTCTCTCCAATTTCTTTTTGGAGGCACTTAAAGCTATTAGTTTTCTTCTTAGGACTGCTTTCATTGTGTCCCATAATTTTGGGTATGTTGTGGCTTCATTTTCATTTAACTCAAGAAAGTCTTTAATTTCTTTCTTTATTTCATCCTTGACCAAGTTATCATTGAGTAGAGTGTTGTTAAGCTTCCATGTGTATGTGGGCATCTATTGTTTATGTTGTTATTGAGGAGCAGCTTTAGTCCATGGTGATCTGATAGGATACAAGGAATTATTTCAATCTTCTTGTATCTGTTGAGGCCTGATTTGTGACCAATTATATGGTCAATTTTTTGAGAAGGTACCATGAGGTGCTGAGAAAAAGGTATATCCTTTTGTTTTAGAATTAAAAGTTCTATAGATATCTGTTAGATCTATCTGTTTCATAACTTCTGTTAATCTCATTGTGTTTTTGTTTAGTTTCTGTTTCCATGATCTGTCCATTGCAGAGAGTGGGGTGTTGAAATCTCCCCCTATTATTGTGTGCGGTGCAATGTGTGCTTTGAGCTATAGTAAAATTTCTTTTATGAATGTAGATGCCCTTTAATTTGGAGCATAGTGGTTCAGAATTGAGAGTTCATCTTGGTAGATCATACCTTTGATGAATATGAAGTGTCTCTCCTTGTCTTTTTTGATCACTTTAGGGTGAAAGTCGATTTTATTCGATATAAGAATGGCTACTACAGCTTTTTTCTTGGGACCATTGGTTTGGAGGATTGTTTTCCAGCCTTTTATTCTGAGGTAGTATCTGTCTTTGTCACTGAGATGGATTTCCTGTGTGCAACAAAATGTTGAGTCCTGTTTACATACCCAGTCTGATAGTCTATGTCTTTTTATTAGGGAATTGAGTCCATTGATATTAATAGATATTAAGGAGAAGTCATTGTTGCTTCCTGTTATTTTAGTTGTTAGAGTTGGAATTCAGTTCATGTGGCTATCTTCTTTTAGTTTTGTTGGAAGATTACATTTTTTGCTTTTTCAGAGATGTAGTTCACCTCCTTGTGTTGGAGTTTTCCATTTATTATCCTTTGAAGGGCTGGATTTGTGGAAATATACTGTGTGAATTTGGTTTTGTCATGGAATACTTTGGTTTTTGCTGGGTATAGTAGTCTGGGCTGGCATTTGTTTTGTCTTAGGGTCTGTACGATATCTGCCCAGGATCTTCTAGCTTTCATAGTCTCTGGTAAGAAGTCTGGTGTAATTCTGATAGGCCTGCCTTTATATGTTACTTGACCTTTTTTCCTTACTGCTTTAGTATTCTTTCTTTGTTTTGTGCATTTGGTGTTTTAACTATTATGTGGCAGGAGGAATTTCTTTGCTGGTCCAGTCTATTTGGAGTTCCATAGGTTTCTTGTATGTTCATGGATATCTCTTTCTTTAGGTTAGGGAGGTTTTCTTCTATAATTTTGTTGAAGATATTTACTGGCCCTTTAAGTTGGAGGTCTTCACTCTCTTCTATTCTTATTATCCTTAGGTTTGGTCTTCTCATTGTGTCCTGGATTTCTTGGATGTTTTGGGTCAGGAACTTTTTGCATTTTGCATTTTCTTTGACTGTTGTGTCAATGTTTTCTATGGTATCTTCTGCACCTGAGAGTCTCTCTTCTATCTCTTGTATTCTGTTGGTGATGCTTGCATCTATGTTTCCTGACTTCTTTCCTAAGTTTTCTAACTTCAGAGTTGTCTCTTTTTGTGATTTCTTAACAGTTTCTACTTCTATTTTTAGGTCCTGGATGGTTTTGCTCAATTCCTTCACCTGTTTGTTTGTGCTTTCCTATAATTCCTTAATGGACTTTTGTGTTCCCTCTTTAATGAATGGCTTCTAAGTGTTCACTTGTGATCTCCTGTAATTCTTTAAGGTATTTTGTTTGTTTGTTTGTTTCCTCTTTAAGGGCTTTTACCTCTTTACCTGTGTTCTACTATATTTCTTTAAGGGAGTTATTCATGCTCTTCTTAAATTCCTCTAGCACCATCATGGGGTATGATTTTAGATCCAAATCTTGCTTTTCCAGTGTTTTAGGATATCTAGGACTTGCTGTGGTAGGAGTAATAGGTTCTGATGAAGCCAAGTAGTCTTGGTTTCTGTTGGTAAGATTCTTGTGTTTACCTTTAGCCATCTGTTGATCTCTGTTGTTAGTTGTTCTTGCTGTCTCTGACTAGATCTTGTTCCTCCTGTGGGTCTGTAAGCCTGTGTCAGCACTTCTGGGAGATCAGCTCTCCTCTGGTAAAACCCGTGAGCAGATGGCTGTGGATCAGTTGTCTGTCCTGAGCCCTGAGGTCAGAGCACACCCTGTAGATAGGATCTCCACTTGTATGAAAGGTGCAGAGAGGGCTGTGGATCTGTTGTCGCTCCTAGGTGTGGAAGGACATTGAGAGGATCCTGTACAAGCTGCTTTGCCACTTGTGAGTCCTGTGCCTCCTGGCTGGTCCTGCCTTACAAAGTCACTGGAGAGAGAATGGTGGATCTCACCGAGTCCCTGGGTTAAAGCACTTCCGGAAGGCAGGTCCTCTGTTTGCAGGGAATGGGCAGAGAGGACTGTGGATCTACCACAATCACTCCTAGGTGTAGACAGAGGTTGAGAGGATCCTGTCCCAGCTGCCCTGCCACTTGTGAGCTCCATCTTCTGTCTTATCTGCTGTTCAAAGAAATATGAATTCAGTGACTATGCTTGCAAGCAAATACATTCCATCTTCATTTTCCTCCTTCATGTCTCAACTGAAGCCATTTCTGGACTGCAGTTGCTTTGAATTAAGGCAGAGGAGAAGTGCTATTGTGGGACACCAGATTGTATCATATTCACAAGAGCCATTGTCCCCAGGAACAGACAGCTCTCAACAAACAAGAATAACACATAAGTAAAACACAGGGCTGGAAAATAGAGCTGGGTTTTTCAGGAGAACTAGACTATAAAATCGGGAGCAGCCTTAACATCCCGCTGATTTCATTTATAGAACCAAGAAAAGCTAATCACATATGTGAACTTTTCATTAATGTACTTAGCAACCTTATAAGAATACCAATTCCCTATGGATTTTTGGGCTTGGGGACCTACCTCTTAATTCACTGGAGCTAGGCCAGAGGACCTTCTTTCCATGTGAGTTGGTAAAGGTGATTCAGCCCTGACATGTAATTATAGTACAGCAGCAGGCCTGCTTAAGGAACTGTACAGAACTTATTTCCATCAGCTCAGTTGGATCACCTTACAGGCAGGAAGGAACCACAAATAGATGGTGTTCCTGGTTAAAATAGTCCAGGACGCATGTTCCTATCTGAAATTAGCAGGGCATAGTGGGAAGAGGCAAGATGTGCTCCACAGATTTCCACTGACACACCCCTCTGCAGAACCTTAATGAGACCAGCATTAGCCAAGGCAGGGCTGAGGTGAGGAAATACTGAGTGAGGAGAGTTCATTGCACTCATAGAGCAGTAGTTACCAACCTGGGGATGTAATGACCCCTTCTCAGGGTCACAAAATACCATCAGAAAGCAGATACTTATAATTCATCACAGTAGCAAAATTACAATTATGAAGTAACAATAAAATACTTTTAGGTTTGTGGGTCACCACAACATGAAGAACTGGATTAAAGGGTCATGGCATTAGGAGGGTTGTTTGAACCACTTCTCTCGAGATTAGAGGAGCCAGAATTTGTTCATAAACTGATACTTCCTAGCTGCTTGAGCTCCTCATCAGCACCAGTAAAGCCCACTCATCCACAGAGAGGAACCCTGTCCTAGAGATCCCTGTCCAGGAATTTGTCTCAGTCTCCATCTGCATGCAGAACTCACTTCCCCTACATCGCCCAGCCATCCAGAATTAGTGATTTCATCTGGATAATTCCACTGGTAAAAGTGGCTCAAGAATTACAGCCAAAAAAAAATCTACCACCATCATTGGTTTGAGGTTTCATTTCAGATGGGTTTCACACACAGAATATAAAGGAAAGGAAAGCACGTGGCTTCAAAGTGTAACGTGATTATTTAAATAAGAACGGACTGCCATTTAATGCTGCAGCTTGTCAGCTGTGTAATGGAACTAGATTGGATACAAGCATACTGAATTTTAACACAGCCATTTCTCAGCAGCACAGAAATATAAATGAAATGCCATCTATGAGGTTAAAAAGAAAGTTCTCAGAATCCTTTTGTATGTCCACAAAACAGCAATGGTAATACCTGATATATCCCTCATACCAGCAGCGCTCAACATACTTATGTAAGGGTTACATTGCATATGCAACAGGTCTAATTATAGACATAAGAGACTCTGGTCCAAGAAGATGCAAAAAGCCTTTGCCCAGGGTCTTGCAATTAATTAAGTTAAAGAAGTTGAAATTGAGCTCTGGAGACATGGAGACATAAAAATGTAGAGGTGTGTATGTGTGTGTGTGTGTGTGTGTGTGTACAGAGTGTGAGTGGATGTGTCTGGGTGCACATACATGCATGTGCATATTTATATGGAAAGTAGAGGTTAATATGTGGTCTCCTTCCTCAGAAATCATCTGCCTTGCTTTATGTGGCAGGGTCTCTCTCTGTCCTGGGGCTTGCAACATACACTAGACTGCCTGACTACTGAACCCCAGGGATCGGCCAGTCTCTATGATCTCAGAGTTATAAAAGTGTATTGTAACCTATTTTATTTTCTTGCCTTCCTGACCTTGCAGTATGTGAAACCCCTTGGGTTCAACACTGTTCGGGACAGGCTGATATCTTGTATACCTGCATGTCCCTGGAAGCCCTGGCCCCCCATCCTGCCTTATAGGCCAACCTATGGCTGTCCTCTCCTGTGTACAGAATGACCTGTATTTTGCTTAGCTTGCTCAGTACTTGCTGGCTTCTGCATACAGGAAGTGCTGTTACCCAGAGCCTAACACGTCCTTGACAACAAAGTAGACCAAAGTTGCATATGAGAAAAACCCCAGACCAAGAGGTGACTCAGAAGTTTCCCGCTGACTGCATGGCTCTCATGAAAGATGTGGTCATGCAGAGTAGTGATGTGGCTAGATTCTAGGATTTCTGGGAAGTGAATTTCTGCTAACAGAAAAAAGTTCAGAGAGCAGGGTGGCAGCCATTAGATTTTCTGCAGGACTTGAGTTTTTCTTGGTGAATAGATATATAATGTTTTGGGTTATTTCCTGGGATTTTAATATACGTAAACTTTAACTAATTTCTTAGAAATTATTTTAAAGTTACTTTCTGCAAACAAATGAGGAATATACAGACATGATGCTAAGTCTGTTCATTTGACATTAGCCAGCTGTGTGTCATATGGAAGCTGGGAGCCAGCTTGGTGACTCAGTTTCCCTGTCTGTTTGTTACAGCATTAGAGTTCTGTTAAATGTTAGTTCTGCAATATGTTCTCCTTCATGCAAAACGCTGGGCAGAAAACCAGAAATATATGTGCACCAACTGGGAGGGAACAAAGTGCAAAAAGTAATTTACATGAGAGAAGCATTTGTACCCAAATGAAAGAGTCTGCCCTGCTAATGAATTCAGTTCATGATCTACCTGCACTCACTCCTTGGTGAGGACATTTGTGTTTCTGCATGAGGAGAATAAGGATGGCTCAGACTGCAAGAAATTAACACAATCAGATGCCTTGCAGTGTGGATCATATGCATAAAAAATCTCTCCCATGTACCATGTTTTTAGCAGCTTTGTTGTTATCTACAATGTAGGTGTAAAAAATCATTTTATAAATAATTAAAAAACAAATTTGAAAGATTTTCAAGCCTAAACTAGTTTTTCTATAAAGCATTTCATCCATAATTACCAATAAGAACTTTAAAAATCTGCTGTACCAAATAAGAGTTCCATTGAGAAAAGGCTGGATCTCATTGTCAGGCATTTAAAAAATGGAGCAAAAGGTTGGAGCTAGGGAGATGGTTCAATGGATGTGCTACGCTGTGCATGTCTGCACATATACACTATCTAAACACACACACACACACACACACACAAAGAGAGAGAGAGAGAGAAACAAGAAATTTATTATTTTAAATAGGAAAAAATACATTATCTAGGAGAAATGAGTATTTTACTTAGTGAGGAGTTATTTCAAAATAGAAAAAAGGGGGATGCAATTCAAGCTGAATCACTAGCATGCTCAAGGCCCTAGGTCAACCCCCAGCAGGGAGAAGAAAGGCTTGGAAGGAAGGGAGGCTGGAAGACAGATTGGAAAGGAGAAAAGGAAATGGAAAGAAAAGGATGAAAATAAGTGTCTTTGAAAACCATGGGCCTTTATTTGCAATTCAAATATTTATGTAGGAAACAAGAAACTGTAGAGCACACTCGCGCAAGCACACACACACACACACACACAAACACACACACACCATTGATTAAAATGCATTCTGAACCTTGGAAAGTGAAAGCGCTTGTCAGATCTTCGATGATTCTTCATTGAATCTGATACATATCTGACTCCAATATGAAGTTTAATTACTACAGAAATCTCTGGGAATATTACCATTTAAACAAACTATCTCCACAGTAATTAAAAGTGTGAGGTTATAAATGAGCTGTTACCACGCTGTCACAAGCCAGCTCCCTTCCTGCCAGCTATACAAACAAACAGCTCTGAGAAGAGGAAGTGCAGGAGATCCTAACTCATCTCCCTCTGATTACCATCATCTGGCTCAATCCCATTTGCATCCTAAGGGCATCTCCTTGCTGACCACTTCAGGCAAACTAAATGAGAATCTGAGATCTGGTGACGGGATATGCTGTTCAGATTCACACGTTTTAATTTCACGACGTTGAATACATGAATTTAAAGTATTGTTTTAGGAACAACCACCTGGCTGATTGGAGTTCTCTGGAGCAGTTGAATGCTACCGACTCTCGGGCTTCGTAAGTTGCCATCATTTGTCCGCCTCTTTCTCTCTGCTGTCCCAGTGCTTGTTTGGGCTTCTTGTAGTTCGGATATCATACTAAAGGTAGCTAAGTTATGTCCACATTGATTATATAAGATCCTATCTAGTCAGTTTCAATCTGAAGCTCACAGAACAAACTGGTGCTTTCTGGGGGCCTAGCGCCACCTATGGGTCATCAAAGGACTCACATATATCAGCACCTCCCAGCAGGTTCACCCTAACTTCTTGCTTGAAAGCAACCCGTGGCAATAGAAGGATCAAACATTTCTTACTAACTTTAATCAACTGAGAGATAAAAATCAACACTCGATTATATTATCAGTTTTTGAGATCCTTTTGGAAATGTACATACCTCTCCTTTTAGATAATAAATGACATGGAAAGCAGCAAGAAGACCCTTCCAGAGAGATAAGCATTCACCTAGGATAGAAAACAAGTGTAAAATGAGGTTGTCAGTAATATTCTTATCTGAGTAATATATTCAATTTCATCTGAAAACAATTAAATTTGTGCGGTTGACATTGCTTTCAGCTATTTCTTTTGTTCATATGCAGTCAGGATGTAGTGTCATGAAGTCAACGGCACCTATGGCGATTTGATCTACCCAAGGCAGGTTTAGCCTTATGGGTGTAGCCTCTCAAGGAGTATGACATCTTCTCTATATTTATTATCAACACATGTCACCTAGACATTTTTTAAAAAATTACCTGTAGACTGTGATATTAATTATATTTATATGCAAATGTAACCAGTGTAAAAAGCATTTGAGAATATTCATTTTTCTCTCCACAGATTTGTAGAGTATAATAAAGAAGAGATGAAGAGCCAGACACCCGATCAGTTTGCCTTCTGTTCTTGTTTGTATATCTATGCCATAGTTAGATTTCATTTTTAAACTCCTGGGAGGCATGGAAAATTAAGTGTACACTTTCTGTTCACATTTTTGTTATTGGAAATTACTATTTTTAATTTGCTACAGTATAATCAAGCCTCCACTGCCCTCAAAGAAATTTTATATATTAAACTATGACAAAAAGTTGATCAAATGTTATGAATTCAAAGTTAATTAACTATTAGCCAAAAGAGGGGGAGGGAACCTTTAATGGAGATACTCTTGATCAAAAATATATTATCATTTATTAATACAAGTCCACACTTCCAAACATACCTCTATACTATTGAGGACAGAAAGTAGGTTTGAGCTGCACAAGAGGAGTCATGGGAGCTATACCATCTCTTTTCTCACCTGTCATTACAGCTAGTGTTCTAGAGAGTGGAAGCTACAGAGAGGCCCACATAAGGATGAGCTAACATTGACATGTCTGCCCCAATGTACCTGTCTGATGATTTGTTTCTGGGCCTACTAAAGAATGTACAGGACTCATGCAGCTGGCACTGGTGCCATCTGTTTCTGATACATTGTCACTGAGAGATGCTGGCAAACACTAGGTCTTTTTTATCACCAGAGATGAGCGGTCAGTCATGCTGACGGATCTCCTACCGCACTCTACTGTGTCATTAGGTTTTTCCCCTGGAAACCCTATACTGAAATCAGTTGTGAATAACAGAATTAACGACTCACTCTGAGTTGCTTAGCAATGACCAATCTACAGTGTAAACTTTTCTTGAGTATGTGTGACGTTCAGATTCAACTCCTTGTGTTTAGTAGTACACTTGGTGGGGATGAAAGGAGCTGTCTCTAGAATAAGTGTGTGTAAAAATGCCTGCCTGAGATAATACTTATCACATACATCCATTTATTGACACATTTACATGTACATCCATGGATTTAAGCCTGAAATCCCTTTCTCTGTTCATAATGGGATGCTGATGAATGGGCCTGAGAACTGACAGGCCAGTCAAGGACAATATGAGCATGGAGCTGGTGAGACATTCCATGCCCTTGGGTGTCTATTACTGGAATTTTTTTCTTTATATTTCAAATGATATCCTCTTTCCCAGTTTCCCCTCTGAAAAAAAAACCCTGTTCATCCCCCTGCCACCACTCACAACCCACCCTCTCCTGCTTCCTGGCCCTGGCATTCCCTACACTGGGGCATAGAACCTTCACAGGATCAAGGGCCTCTCTTCCCATTAATGACTGACTAGGTCATCCTCTGCTACACATGCAGCTGGAGCCATGAGTCTCACTGTGTGTACTCTTTGGTTGATGCTTTAGTCCCTGGGAGCTCTGAGGGTACTAGTTAGTTCCTATTGTTGTTCCTCCTAAGGGGCTCCTTGGGACCTTTCTCTAGTTCTTTCACTGGGGACACTGAATCTAACCCAGCACTGGGCACTGGCCATGCAATCACAACAGTTTAGATGTCATCTTAATACAAGAACCGCAAACATCTGTGTGCTATCAGGAGTTTTATTTGGACAGACAAAGGGCTGTCATGTTTCAGAGCACATGCCTAGAAGTACAATTTAGTTTTTCTGCAATTAAAATGTGATGTCAAGTCTTTTATCCCATAAACAACCTGCAGAGCAATCTGTGAGCACCGAGTCAGGCATTCTGCTTGTCTGTCATGCTTACTCCTCTGTCCTGTCTTGCAGCACCTTGACCCAAGATAATAGTGACTAGATGCTGTCATTGGAGTCCTGGGCGTCAATTTACGTGTGATAAAAGCTCCCATGTCCGCTATAGTCCTAACTGAGCTACAGATTGATTCATGAATTTGCCTAATCTCTTTCTAAAAGCAACTTGACATAACCTTATCTTAGAAGCTCCCTTCCAAAATGTTGCTTTAACTTTCTCAATGATTGAAACATTTTAGGTTTCCATGTTTTGTGCTGAGATATTTTTCACATGGATGTACCTAATCATATTCTCACCAGACTTGAATAAAGTATGGGGGGAACATTCTTATTGGGAAGAGTTAGTAAAAGAGTTATCATTTCTGCACAGGTTTCCATTTTTCAAGATTTTTTTCCCTCAGGACCTTTAATTTATGAGTTTAAAATGTAGATAATTTCTCCACAACCTTTCCAGCATCTGCTGTCACCTGAGTTTTTTATCCTAGCCATTCTGTCTGGTGTGAGGTAGAATCTCAGGGTTGTTTTGATTTGCATTTCCCTGATAACTAAGGATGTTGAACATTTCTTTAGGTGCTTCTCAGCCATTCAGTATTCATCAGTTGAGAATACTTTGTTTAGCTCTGTACCCCATTTTTTAATAGGGTTAATTGGTTCTCTGGAGTCTAACTTCTTGAGTTCTTTGTATATATTGGCTATTAGCCCTCTATCAGATATAGGATTGGTAAAGATCTTTTCCCAATCTGTTGGTTGCTGTTTTCTCCTATTGACAACATCCTTTGCTTTACAGAAGCTTTGTAATTTTATGAGTTCCCCTTTGTCAATTCTTGATCTTAGAACATAAGCTATGTGGATAAAGAGGAAAACTCCTACATTGCTGGTGGGATTGCAACCTGGTACAACCAGTCTGGAAATCAGTTTGGCGGTTCCTCTGGAAACTGGACATAGTACTACCAGAGGACCTGGCTATACCACCCTTGGGCATATACCCAGAAGATGCTCCAACATGTAATAAGGACACATGCTCCACTATGTTCATAGCAGTCTTATTTATAATAGCCAGAAACTGGAAACAACCCAAATTTCCCTCAACAGGACAGGAGCCTGATATAGCTGTCTCCTGAGAGGCTCTGACAGTACCTGACTAATACAGAAGTAGAGGCTCACAGCCATCCATTGAACTGAGCACAGGGTCCCCAATGAAGGAGCTAGAGAAAGGAACCAAGGAGCTGAAGGGTTTCCCGCCCCTTAGGACAAACAACAATATGAACTAACTAGTACCCTCAGAGCTCCCAGGGACTAAACCACCAACCAAATAGTACACATGGTGGGACTCATGGCTCCAGCAGCATATATATAGCAGAGGATGGCCTAGTTGTTCATCAACGGAAGGAGAGGCCCTTGGTCCTGTGGAGGTTCTATGCCCTAGTGTAGGGGAATGCCAGGGCCAGGAAGTTGGGAGGGTGGATTGGTAAACAGGGAGAGGGGGGAGGAAATAGGATTTGTTTTTTGTTCTTTGTTTTTCTTTTCTTTTCTTTTTTTCTTTTTTGGTGGGGAAAATGGGAAAGGAGATATCATATGCCATGTAAATAAATAAAATATCTAATAAAAAAATAATACAAGTATTTATCAAAGACTGAAATTCTCCTGTATAATAATGGCTTGCAACTTCCCTCTGTTTCTGAAATTGACACAAATTAAATATCATTGTTTCTTAACTAGGACAAGAATGACTAAAGGAGGTAATAGATATACAGAATAAAACATTGAAACTTTTCAAAAAAATAAAATAAAATGTAGATACTTTCTCATTTAGACAGAATCCTTGAAGTTCTCGAACCTGGATCTGCCGCAGGTTTAGTGTTTGTGGTATTCTATCCCTCATCTGACCATCTTGGAAATTGTGAGTGGAGGATGCTGTCCAGGAAGCACTCTGGTCATGCTCCTTTATCCTTCCACGGGATATCTTAGGAGTGAGTCCTTTAACCTCCACAGTGAAATCCAGTGAGTGCAAACACAACACATTAGCATGCATCTCCTGACCTTGCTGTTCCCATTGTGAACAAAATACGAAGGGGCAGTTATAGCACTTCAATATCATCCACATTTACTCAGCCACACCAATAAAAATTAAAACTGAACAGGACACAAGTTTTACTTGGAAACTAGAAGTCAGAGTCAGACAAAATGCAGCTCGTAAAGGTCACTCTTTTAAGAAACATAATGTATTATCTTTATAAAGTGGAGGTCGTGTCTTCCACCATCCCCACCATTGTTTTGGGAAGTGTTCAGAGAAAGTCATTCTATGACAACAAGTGGAAACATGTATGAACAACAGATTGGGAACAATTGCTTAGGGAAATATTTGAGTATTCCTCTAGATAGTCCAGTTAGCTAAGGATAAATGATGTGATTCAAAGTAAGAAGTATATATATATTTGAGAGAAGCAATGTTTTCCCAAGTAACAGAAAGCTCCAACAATGTCCGATATCTTGGTAACAAGGCAAAAGGCTATGCAATGTGTCACCTGTTGATATTGAACTTGATATGTGTCTTAGAACCACTGGATTCGATTTGAGGTGAGTTCAGAGGAAAACAAACTCCTAAGAGTTATGTTTCATCTTAAATAGAGGGGAGCCACCACTTATGAAGAGTGGTTACCACCACTTATGAAGTGCATAGACAGATGCTCCTACAATGGCTATGTGATTGAAACTTCAGTCCACTAAAATTATGCTCAGAATCAATCAGTGTTGCATTTAATGCTCTGTGACACAAGAAAAACTTTGACAAAATTGGGTAGGTTTAAAAATCTTCACTTAGGGGCTGGAGAAATAGCCCCTAAGAGCATTTATTACTCTGGAAGAAGAATGGGTTTGTGTCCTACCACCCATAATAAGTGGCTCAGGGATGTCTTTCATCCCAGTTCTAGGGAATCTGATGTCCTTTTCTTAATCTCATTGCACTGCAGTTATGTGCATCACCCATGGAAACATACAACTTAAAAAAATCTAAAGTTTTTGATTGCCTTCCATATGAAAATGGAGAGCTCTGTGCAAATGGGATGCTGTAGATGGACCTACAGCAGGTACTGAACATGCTTATGAATTAGACAACCAAAAAGTGAACAAAATTCACTTGTCTTTTTCACATGTGTCAGCTGTGTCCTCTCAGAAATCACTGTTGGTGACAGCAGGTAGAAGAATGCCAGGACTGTGCCCATCAGCGATTGGCTCCTGCCTGTGTTATACATCATAAAATACTGTTCCTTAAGTTTTATTTTGATGCTCAACTTTGCTTTGCATACTTTTAGTTGTTAACATTTCTTGTAACTCAGCAGTAGAGGCTATTTAATATTTCTCAGCTCCATAAATGAAATACATGCTAGGATAAAGTTGTGCTTCACAGTTATTCTGTAATTGTCTCTAAAGTGGCATGCTGATTACAATAAGACAAGGTGTGCTATCATCCTCAACACTGGTAGGAGCATCCTTCCATGCATTCCAAATTAAAATGGAATGCTCTGTACAAACTGAATACTGCAGATGGACCAACAATACTGAACATGTGACAAGATGGTGAGCACATGACATAGAATCTAGCTTTAGTAATTCTGTACAAACGGCAGAGGGAACTGGAATAACAGCAGGGCCACATGAGAAACAAAAGTGCAGAGAGATTCTGATACCTACCAAGGTGTTGAGATTTGACTTCTGATGCTATAGCTGTAGGTCCTACCTCTTAGCTGAATGCCTATATGCCTTACACTAATAACCTCTCAATCATAGATCTTCATTATGGTTGCCAGCTAAAATAGCCAAGCAAAATTAATTAGACATTGCTGTCTACTGGATGAGAAATATACTAAATGTGAATGTATCACTTAACTGAAAACTGAACTGAGCAATTTCTCTTGCTTACTTTCATTAAGTCTCTTAGAAAATGTAGTTAGAACTTTCCTATGAGAGATAAAGGAGATAAAAAAACTAAGAAACACACCATCTTCAAAGAGTTTCAGAGACCATTTGACATGAACCACAATTTCATCTATTTATTCAGTAACAGAGCTCTTTCATGACTTGTCATGAAAGGGGAAACTAGAGATTATTTATACTCACACACATTTGTGGACAGGGTCAAAAATTTTCCATTGTGATTTAATTGATTATCCTTTCATATATGAAAACACATTTTTATGCATTCAGGGATACACCCTTCAAGGGGTATGCTCTTGAAATATTTCTTTTAAACACAAAAATGTGACAAATGATCTTACTTTCTTGTGACATTTTGTTCTATTTGTGTTGTATGTTTCATACTCCAGATTATAAACTGAAATGTGGCAATACTGTCATCACCAATTTTTTACTGGATATTTTCTCTACATACATTTCAAATGCTTCCCCCCTTCTAGGTCTCTTCTTTGAAAGTGCCCTATGTCCCCTCTCCACCCCCTGCATTTTTTAAGACAACATTTTTATTAATTCTCTGAGAATTTCGTATAATGTTTTTTGATCATTTTCACTTCTCTCCCTCCCAGCCCTGAGCTCTTCCCAGATCTACCCCCACCTCCTTACTTCGCCATCTTTATGGTAGCTCTCCTTATATAAATCCATCTACTTCAGTGGTGTAGACCTTTGGCTGTCTTGTGTGTAGACCTTACCTAGGAGAGCGAGCAGCTTACCAGAGGACACACCTTTAAGAAAACTGACTCTCCAGTTCCCAGCAGGTATCAAATGTCATTAGCTCCTCATCTATGGGTTGGATTTGGTACCCACCCACCCCATACTGGGATAGAGCTTTCTCTGGTTTTATGTGGCTATCACTATTACTGGGAGTTTATATATGTATTTTCTTTATTGTATCTGGAATGCACTCTTACAGTTTTACTTCCACCTCTTTTTCAGTGGTACCTTGGCTGTGATATGTGTGCCTGACTTAAGACAAAGTATTCCAGTCTTGTTATCTACATATTGATCATTTGAGTATTAATTATCTATTAATACTCAAATACTCTATTAATTGTCATAAGCTGCAGGGAAAGACTTCTCTAATGATGGTTGAAACATACATACATCTATATGTATTGATATAAATCATTAGGAGTCATTTTAATACTATATCCATTTAGCAAAATAATAGCATATTCTTAATTATAGCCTATGACCTGTCTAGGCACAGATGCTTTTCCCTGATAACCATGCTATATATGGGTTCCATCTCATTGATCAGGCCATGAATCTAACCAGAAAGTAATTGGTTATTCCCATAATATTTATGCCACTACTGCCCTGCCTAGGGTATTTCTCCAGGAAAATTATTTTAATTCATAGTGTTCATAGCTAGATAAGATGTGCAATTACCTTTATCCTTCAGTAGTAGCAAGCATATCCTTTCCTAGCTCCATGAAATATGGTCTATAGAGATAAAGCTTGCAGGAAAGTACAAGCTTAATTTCCTCATGTTTTATCATTAAAAAAAACAAAGCAAAACAAAACAAAACTTAATGTTATAGCTATTCCAGGTTCCAACAAAGGCATCAAGTGATCCTTGGTTTATAGTGAGAATAATCATTAGGACACAGCTTAATTTCTTATGAAACTCTTGCATTTCCTTTAATCTCTGTGGATGTAGAAACCTGCAAATTCCTTGGTAGCTTCATCTACACATGTGGGAATCCATCTATCTGTCCCTCTGTTATCTTTTTCTCTGGGTGACCCATGCACAAAGATCACCCCAAACAATGGTTCAGTAATGTAGCGATGCATTTGGTAAGAGTGGAGACATTGCCTGCTGATCTCATTTTCTCTGCTGGTGGTTTATTAGAAAATTACAGATTCAAAACCTAAATTTTAGGCAAACACATTTTATCTAAATCTACAACAGTAGCAAGAGTGTAATTATTTCTGACCTAATTTACTTAAAATACGTGCAAAAAAAATACTCTGCCACCAAAAGCTGTTGTAGGTAAGTAGCTTTAGCACTAAATTGAAACAAATTATTTATGATGTGTGTAGTGTTAGGTGCTGTTTCTTGAAAACTTAATTCTATGTTGTGTTGATCTGATCCTATATCTTCTAAATAGCTTGTTTTAGTTTGTTTTTGCTACCTAATATTAATAATTACTGGTCCTGAGGAGGACTGTTGACATGTGAGGTGGATTTGTGCATACAAGGCTTCAGAAATGGTTAGGGGTCTTCCCTGAGGTGTTCCATGTGTATCTAGAACTCTCAGAATAGCCCAGATGCAGAAATGTTTAGGGATCTTCCCTGAGGTGTTCCATGTGTATCTAGAACTCTCAGAATAACCCAGATGCAGAAATGTTTAGGGATCTTCCCTGAGGTGTTCCATGTGTATCTAGAACTCTCAGAATAACCCAGATGCAGAAATGGCTAGGGATCTTCCCTGAAGTGTTCCATGTGTATCTAGAACTCTCAGAATAACCCAGATGCAGAAATGGTTAGGGATCTTCCCTGAGGTGTTTCATGTGTATCTAGAACTCTCAGAATGACCCTGATGCACAAGGTCAGGCTTGTGAAAGGACTGTGATAATTATCACACCCATTGGGCTGCATTGGGTTCTATGTCCACTTAGAGAATATTTCTTTGGGATGTTAGTGGACAGACAGCCTGATATTTGGTGTCTGGTATATTTTTAAAATTTTTTAACACAGAGTATATTAATAAATGAATTTTCTTGTGTTCATATTTAGTTTTTTTTAATGGTACATACAACTAAAGACAGGATATTGGTTATGTTTCTATAAGGCTGCCACAAATAAGACATCCTCTAGGAGGTACATAGTAGACTCAGAATTCTATTTCTCTTCATGGAAGTGGGGTAGGAAGCATCCTCTGAAGTTTCCTTGACTCTGCTCACTGTGCACAATGGATAGTCCCTCTGGGGAGGTTATGTGTGCACATTCCACTTATACAAGACAAGTAGCCCAATGCTTTATCATGAACCATATTGACTGCTGTGATTGAGCCCATCAGTAAATACACTGATATTTCAACACTGATATCTCTTGATGCTGTTAATATCTAAGAATAATGATTTTTAATAACGTGAACTAAGTGCCTTTAATGTTTGACTCTGAGAAGGTCCACCTCTCTAAGCTTGCCATCAGCTTGCTTTTCTGGAATAAAAGTAATATCTGAGTGCACTCTTTTGATTTCTGAATATTCACGTAAATTAATGAGATCAAGACTTGTGATATAGTGGCAGAACAAACAAATTTCTGTGATAAATAGTCATATAAATTAATCTTTCCATCTAGCGAGTTAGACTTGAAATTTAAGTATTTTACCAATTTTAGTATACTCTAGAAAAGAAAAATTCTCAGGCATGTGAGGCAATTTACTTTTGCCATTTCCTCTATTTTTTTAATGTTTCTATGATAGTAATTATTTTCAGTGCCCATTTTGGCTCTCCTGGTTTAGTTGCATTTATTTGTTGCATGTTTGTGTAAAAAAAAAAATATTGAATTACAGTGAATTTTCCAAAAATAGCCTATCACACTACATACTTTGAAGAGTTCATTAGAAAAGAAGAACCTAAACTTAAAAGAAGATGAACATGTCCCACCACAATCAGAGAATTGATGCTTCAAGGTCAAGCTTTCTCTACAGCCTTCACAGAAGCTAGTTCTTAGGTCATGAGTGTAGCATCCTGAAAACACACTGTTCATTTCACACCAGTGCTGTCTCTCCTCCTGTCCACAAGAAAGCTTGTAATAAGGTCATGTTTCTCACTCTGTGCAGAATGGTTGATGGTCAAAAGAGTTGCCTTGACACCTCCAACTCTGGCCTTCCAGGCAAGCTTAGTTTTCCAAGTGCTCTCTCCTGCAAAGCTTCACGTTGAAGAAAAGGGAAGACACTTCATGACAGTTCTAGGCCCTTCTTTCTTGGAGAGAGTCATTTCAATTCTCTTCAAAGCCATAACTAGAGGGAAGGGAGGCCGAGCACAGTGGCCAGTGATCATGTCGGTTAAGGAATCCCAGCTATTGAGCTGCTCCCAGGCATCCTGAGAGTAAGATTCACTGCACAAGCAGTGTTTCTTGTTTAAGTCATATGGGGAATAAAATTCAGAAGACTTACATACAAGATCAACAGAAAGCAGCTAAATGTACAGATCTGATACCTTCAAGAGAGGAGTAGGCTTAATTCTGTTATGGTCATAACAAACTTGTAGGGGCTTAGGATTCATTGCTGTGTGGTGCTCAAACACAACTGTTTAAGAACTCTAGTATAGCTGATATCAGAAGAGATATCACAGTGGAAAAAAGTTCTAAATCATATATCATTAGCTCGCAGATGAACACTGCTGAGGCTCAGGGGTGGGAGCACAGAGGTTGGTCTGGAAAAGCCATCCTAAGCATGGATAGCCATGATAGCACTGGTCATGTAAAGGAAGGCTCACTCCTGATGCTGTGGATGGACATCCTGGAACTGTACTTCCATAAACCTTATCTGTGTTTAAATATTTCAAAACAGAGTTGTTGTGAGCACAGCAATGAGGAAAGGAGCTAATGAGAGAAGTGGGACGGCAATGCCCACTTCTGGCATTGCCAGTGGCTGGCAATAAGCAGCTTGCCCCTGCCGACTACCATGAGTGTGATCTCTGTACAAGGAAATGGAGTTCTAAAGACTGATATAATCATCTATTCTTCCCATAGAATTTTCTATTACTGCTCTTTGATCATAATGTAATACCCAAGTGCATTGTGGGATTAAAGGACATCTACATTCTTTTAGCCTGTTCTTTTGGCACAATGCCCATCCACCAGCCTTCTTTTTCACAGCCTGTTGTTTCTTCAAAGAGGTCACCTGGTCCCCATTTCTTGCAATCACCTAGCCCAGTCCTCCATCTATGACACAAACTCTAGGAACAGCTCTTCAGTTTGGAAGGTTAAGTGACCAGTATTAACATTTCAAACATTTGATCAGACACCACATGCCCATAACTTAGATATTACCTAGCATTCTATCACAATAAACTTAGTAGTGCTTTAGTAAGGATAGAAACATGAGGACTTAAAATATCGCCTGGCTAACTGACAGACTCATATTTAATAGTTAATATCTAAGGTACTGCAAACCCCTCAGCTCCATCGGTCCTTTCTCTAACTCCTTCACTGGGGACCCTGTACTCAGTTCAATGGATGGCTGTGAGCCTCTACATCTGTATTATTCAGGTACTGTCAGAGCCTCTCAGGAGATAGCTATATTTAGGCTGGCTTGCCCTTCCTTCGGTCTCTGCTCCATAGTTAATCTCTGCAACTCCTTCCTTGGGTATTTGGTTCTCCTTTTTAAGAAGGAATGCACTGTCCACCTTTTGGTCTTCCTTCTCCTTGAGTTCCTTGTGGTTTGTGGGTAGTTCTTCCTGTATTCCAAACTTCTGTGCTAATAACCACTTATCAGAGAGTGCATACCATGTTTGTTCTTTTGTGATTGGATTACCTCACTCAGGATGATATTCTCCAGATCCATCCGTTTCCCTAAGAATTTCATAAATTTATTGTTTTTAATAGCTGAGTAGTACTCCATTATGTAGATGTACCACAATTTCTATATCCACGCCTCTTGAGGGACATCTGGGTTGTTTCCAGGTTCTGGCTATTATAAATAAGGCTGCTATGAACATGGTG